>NW_027473456.1:245997-267708 GCF_050947335.1 Megachile rotundata | reverse complement strand
CTCATATTATTAGCCATATTATGATTATATGATCGACAGAACGACAATTACTATACTTATTACACTCACTATTATCAATCTAACTCATATTATTAACCATATTATGCAGATATGATCGATAGAACGACAATTACTATACTGATTATTCTTATTATTATCAATAAACTCATATTATTAACCATATTATGCATATATGATCGATAGAACGACAATTACTATACTTATTACTCTTTTTATTATCAATCTAACTCATATTATTAGCCATATTATGCTTATATGATCGATAGAACGACAATCACTATACTCACTACTATTATTATTATCCATCGAACTCATATTATTAGCCATATTATGCTTATATGATCGATAGGACGACAATTACTATACTTATTACTCTTATTATTATCAATCTAACTCATATTATTAGCCATATTATGCTAATATGATCGATAGAACGAGATTTACTATACTCATTACTCTTATTATTATCAATCTAACTCATATTATTAGCGATATTATGCTTATGTGATCGATAGAACGACAATTACTATACTTATTACCCTTACTATTATCAATCTAACTCATATTATTAGCCATATTATGCTTATATGATCGATAGGACGGCAATTACTATACTTATTAGTCTTATTATTATCAATCTAACTCATATTAGTAGCCATATTATGCTTATATGATCGATAGAACGACAATTACTATACTCACTACTCTTATTATTATCAATCTAACTCATATTATTAGCCATATTATGCTTATATGATCGATAGAACGACAATTACTATAATCATTACTCATATTATTATCAATCTAACTCATATTATTAGCCATATTATGCTTATATAATCGACAGAACGACAATTACTATTCTTATTACACTCCCTGTTATCAATCTAACTCATATTATTAACCATATTATGCTTATGTGATCGGTAGAACGATAATTACTATACTTATTACTCATATTATTATCAAACTAACTCATATCATTAGCCATATTATGCTTATATGATCGATAGAACGACTATTACTATACTCATTACTCTTATTATTATCAATCTAACTCATATTATTAGCCATATTATGCTTATATGATCGGTAGAACGATAATTACTATACTTATTACTCATATTATTATCAATCTATCTCATATTATTAGCCATATTATGCTTATATGATCGATAGAACGACAATTACTATACTCATTACTCTTATTATTATCAATCTAACTCATATTATTAGCCATATTATGCTTATATGATCGATAGGACGACAATTACTATACTTATTACTCTTATTATTATCAATCTAACTCATATTATTAGCCATATTCTGCTTATATGATCGATAGAACTACATTTACTATACTCATTACTCTTATTATTATCAATCTAACTCATATTATTAGCCATATTATGCTTATGTGGTCGATAGAACGACAATTACTATACTTATTACTCTTATTATTATCAATCTAACGCATATTATTTGCCATATTATGCTTATATGATCGACAGAACGACAATTACTGTACTTATTACACTCACTATTATCAATCTAACTCATATTATTAACCATATTATGCAGATATGATCGATAGAATGACAATTACAATACTGATTACTCTTATTATTATCAATCTAACTCATATTATTAGCCATATTATGCTTATATGATCGACAGAACGACAATTACTATACTCATTACACTTCTTATTATCAATCTTACTCATATTATTAGCCATATTATGCTTGTATGATCGACAGGACGACAATTACTATTCTTATTACACTCCCTGTTATCAATCTAACTCATATTATTAACCATATTATGCTTATATGATCGGTAGAACGATAATTACTATACTTATTACTCCTATTATTATCAATCTAACTCATATTATTAGCCGAATTATGCTTATATGATCGATAGAACGACAATTACTATACTCATTACTCTTATTATTATCAATCTAACTCATATTATTAGCCATATTATGCTTATATGATCGATAGAACGACAATTACTATACGCATTACTCTTATTATTATCAATCTAACTCATATTATTAGCCATATTATGCTTATATGATCGATAGAACTACATTTACTATACTCATTACTCTTATTATTATCAATCTAACTCATATTATTAGCCATTTTATGCTTATGTGGTCGATAGAACGACAATTACTATACTTATTACCCTTATTATTATCAATCTAACTCATATTATTAGCCATATTATGGTTATATGATCGACAGAACGACAATTACTATACTTATTACACTCACTATTATCAATCTAACTCATATTATTAACCATATTATGCAGATATGATCGATAGAACGACAATTACTATACTGATTATTCTTATTATTATCAATAAACTCATATTATTAGCCATATTATGCTTATATGATCGATAGAACGACAATTACTATACTCATTACTCTTATTATTATCAATCTAACTCATATTATTAGCCATATTATGCTTATATGATCGATAGAACTACATTTACTATACTCATTACTCTTATTATTATCAATCTAACTCATACTATTAGCCATATTATGCTTATGCGGTCGATAGAACGACAATTACTATACTTATTACCCTTATTATTATCAATCTGACTCATATTATTAGCCATATTATGGTTATATGATCGACAGAACGACAATTACTATACTTATTACACTCACTATTATCAATCTAACTCATATTATTAACCATATTATGCAGATATGATCGATAGAACGACAATTACTATACTGATTATTCTTATTATTATCAATAAACTCATATTATTAGCCATATTATGCATATATGATCGATAGAACGACAATTACTATACTTATTACTCTTATTATTATCAATCTAACTCATATTATTAGCCATATTATGCTTATATGATCGACAGAACGACAATTGCTATACTTATTACACTCACTATTATCAATCTAACTCATATTATTAACCATATTATGCAGATATGATCGATAGAACGACAATTACTATTCTTATTACTCTTATTATTATCAATCTAACTCATCTTATTAGCCATATTATGCTTATATGATCGACAGAACGACAATTACTATTCCTATTACACTCCCTGTTATCAATCTAACTCATATTATTAACCATGTTATGCTTATATGATCGGTAGAACGATAATTACTATACTTATTACTCTTATTATTATCAATCTAACTCATATTATTAGCCAAATTATGCTTATATGATTGATAGAACGACAATTACTATACTTATTACTCTTATTATTATCAATCTAACTCATATTATTAGCCATATTATGCTTTAATGATCGACTGAACGACAATTACTATACTTATTACACTCACTATTATCAATCTAACTCATATTATTAACCATATTATGCAGATATGATCGATAGAACGACAATTGCTATTCTGATTATTCTTATTATTATCAATCTAACTCATATTATTAGCCATATTATGCTTATGTGGTCGATAGAACGACAATTACTATACTTATTACCCTTATTATTATCAATCTAACTCATATTATTAGCCATATTATGGTTATATGATCGACAGAACGACAATTACTATACTTATTACACTCACTATTATCAATCTAACTCATATTATTAACCATATTATGCAGATATGATCGATAGAACGACAATTACTATACTCATTACTCTTATTATTATCAATCTAACTCATCTTATTAGCCATATAATGCTTATATGATCGACAGAACGACCATTACTATTCTTATTACACTCCCTGTTATCAATCTAACTCATATTATTAACCATGTTATGCTTATATGATCGGTAGAACGATAATTACTATACTTATTACTCTTATTATTATCAATCTAACTAACATTATTAGCCAAATTATGCTTATATGATCGATAGAACGACAATTACTATACTTATGACTCTTATTATTATCAATCTAACTCATATTATTAGCCATATTATGCTTATATGATCGATAGAACGACATTTACTATACTTATTACTCTTATTATTATCAATCTAACTCATATTATTAGCCATATTATGCTTATATGATCGATAGAACTACATTTACTATACTCATTACTCTTATTATTATCAATCTAACTCATATTATTAGCCATATTATGCTTATATGATCGACAGGACGACAATTACTATTCTTATTACACTCCCTGTTATCAATCTAGCTCATATTATTAACCATATTATGCTTACATGATCGGTAGAACGATAATTACTATACTTATTACTCTTATTATTATCAGTCTAACACATATTATTAGCCGAATTATGCTTATATGATCGATAGAACGACAATTACTATACTCATTACTCTTATTATTATCAATCTAACTCATATTATTAGCCATATTATGCTTATATGATAGATAGAACGACAATTACTATACTCATTACTCTTATTATTATCAATCTAACTCATATTATTAGCCATATTATGCTTATATGATCGATAGAACTACATTTACTATACTCATTACTCTTATTATTATCAATCTAACTCATATTATTAGCCATATTATGCTTATGTGGTCGATAGAACGACAATTTCTATACTTATTACTCTTATTATTATCAATCTAACTCATATTATTAGCCATATTATGCTTATATGATCGACAGAACGACAATTACTATACTTATTACACTCACTATTATCAATCTAACTCATATTATTAACCGTGTTATGCTTATATGATCGGTAGAACGATAATTACTATACTTATTACTCTTATTATTATCAATCTAACTCACATTATTAGCCAAATTATGCTTATATGATCGATAGAACGACAATTACTATACTTATGACTCTTATTATTATCAATCTAACTCATATTATTAGCCATATTATGCTTATATGATCGATAGAACGACATTTACTATACTTATTACTCTTATTATTATCAATCTAACTCATATTATTAGCCATATTATGCTTATATGATCGATAGAACTACATTTACTATACTCATTACTCTTATTATTATCAATCTAACTCATATTATTAGCCATATTATGCTTATGTGGTCGATAGAACGACAATTACTATACTTACTACTCTTATTATTATCAATCTAACGCATATTATTACCCATATTATGCTTATATGATCGACAGAACGACAATTACTGTACTTCTTACACTCACTATTATCAATCTAACTCATATTATTAACCATATTATGCAGATATGATCGATAGAATGACAATTACAATACTGATTACTCTTATTATTATCAATCTAACTCATATTATTAGCCATATTATGCTTATATGATAGATAGGACGACAATTACTACTCTTATTACACTCCCTGTTATCAATCTAACTCATATTATTAACCATATTATGCTTATATGATCGGTAGAACGATAATTACTATACTTATTACTCATATTATTATCAATCTATCTCATATTATTAGCCACATTATGCTTATATGATCGACAGAACGACAATTACTATACTCATTACTCTTATTATTATCAATCTAACTCATATTATTAGCCATATTATGCTTATATGATCGATAGGACGACAATTACTATACTTATTACTCTTATTATTATCAATCTAACTCATATTATTAGCCATATTATGCTTATATGATCGATAGAACTACATTTACTATACTCATTACTCTTATTATTATCAGTCTAACTCATATTATTAGCCATATTATGCTTATATGATCGACAGGACGACAATTACTGTACTTATTACACTCACTATTATCAATCTAACTCATATTATTAACCATATTATGCAGATATGATCGATAGAACGACAATTACTATACTTATTACACTCACTATTAACAATCTAACTCATATTATTAGCCATATTATGCTTATATGATCGATAGAACGACAATTACTATACTTATAACTCTTATTATTATCAATCTAACTCATATTATTAGCCATATTATGATTATATGATCGACAGAACGACAATTACTATACTTATTACACTCACTATTATCAATCTAACTCATATTATTAACCATATTATGCAGATATGATCGATAGAACGACAATTACTATACTGATTATTCTTATTATTATCAATAAACTCATATTATTAGCCATATTATGCATACATGATCGATAGAACGACAATTACTATACTTATTACTCTTTTTATTATCAATCTAACTCATATTATTAGCCATATTATGCTTATATGATCGATAGAACGACAATTACTATACTCACTACTATTATTATTATCAATCTAACTCATATTATTAGCCATATTATGCTTATATGATCGATAGAACGACAATTACTATACTCATTACTCTTATTATTATCAATCTAACTCATATTATTAGCCATATTATGCTTATGTGGACGATAGAACGACAATTACTATACTTATTACCCTTATTATTATCAATCTAACTCATATTATTAGCCATATTATAGTTATATGATCGACAGAACGACAATTACTATACTTATTACACTCACTATTATCAATCTAACTCATATTATTAACCATATTATGCAGATATGATCGATAGAACGACAATTACTATACTGATTATTCTTATTATTATCAATAAACTCATATTATTAGCCATATTATGCACATATGATCGATAGAACGACAATTACTATACTTATTACTCTTTTTATTATCAATCTAACTCATATTATTAGCCATATTATGCTTATATGATCGATAGAACGACAATTACTATACTCACTACTATTATTATTATCCATCGAACTCATATTATTAGCCATATTATGCTTATATGATCGATAGGACGACAATTGCTATACTTATTACTCTTATTATTATAAATCTAACTCATATTATTAGCCATATTATGCTAATATGATCGATAGAACGAGATTTACTATACTCATTACTCTTATTATTATCAATCTAACTCATATTATTAGCGATATTATGCTTATGTGATCGATAGAACGACAATTACTATACTTATTACCCTTTCTATTATCAATCTAACTCACATTATTAGCCATATTATGCTTATATGATCGATAGGACGGCAATTACTATACTTATTACTCTTATTATTATCAATCTAACTCATATTAGTAGCCATATTATGCTTATATGATCGATAGAACGACAATTACTATACTCACTACTCTTATTATTATCAATCTAACTCATATTATTAGCCATATTATGCTTATATGATCGATAGAACGACAATTACTATAATCATTACTCTTATTATTATCAATCTAACTCATATTATTAGCCATATTATGCTTATATAATCGACAGAACGACAATTACTATTCTTATTACACTCCCTGTTATCAATCTAACTCATATTAGTAACCATATTATGCTTATGTGATCGGTAGAACGATAATTACTATACTTATTACTCATATTATTATCAAACTAACTCATATCATTAGCCATATTATGCTTATATGATCGATAGAACGACTATTACTATACTCATTACTCTTATTATTATCAATCTAACTCATATTATTAGCCATATTATGGTTATATGATCGACAGAACGACAATTACTATACTTATTACACTCACTATTATCAATCTAACTCATATTATTAACCATATTATGCAGATATGATCGATAGAACGACAATTACTATACTGATTATTCTTATTATTATCTATAAACTCATATTATTAGCCATATTATGCTTATATGATCGGTAGAACGACAATTACTATACTCATTACTCTTATTATTATCAATCTAACTCATATTATTAGCCATATTATGCTTATATGATCGATAGAACTACATTTACTATACTCGTTACTCTTATTATTATCAATCTAACTCATATTATTAGCCATATTATGCTTATGTGGTCGATAGAACGACAATTACTATACTTATTACCCTTATTATTATCAATCTAACTCATATTATTGGCCATATTATGGTTATATGATCGACAGAACGACAATTACTATTCCTATTACACTCCCTGTTATCAATCTAACTCATATTATTAACCATGTTATGCTTATATGATCGGTAGAACGATAATTACTATACTTATTACTCTTATTATTATCAATCTAACTCATATTATTAGCCAAATTATGCTTATATGATTGATAGAACGACAATTACTATACTTATTACTCTTATTATTATCAATCTAACTCATATTATTAGCCATATTATGCTTTAGTGATCGACAGAACGACAATTACTATACTTATTACACTCACTATTATCAATCTAACTCATATTATTAACCATATTATGCAGATATGATCGATAGAACGACAATTGCTATACTGATTATTCTTATTATTATCAATCTAACTCATATTATTAGCCATATTATGCTTATATGATCGATAGAACGACAATTACTATACTTATTACTCTTATTATTATCAATCTAACTCATATTATTAGCCATATTATGCTTATATGAGCGACAGAACGACAATTACTATACTTCTTACACTCACTATTATCAATCTAACTCATATTATTAACCATATTATGCAGATATGATCGATAGAACGACAATTACTATACTCATTACTCTTATTATTATCAATCTAACTCCTCTTATTAGCCATATAATGCTTATATGATCGACAGAACGACAATTACTATTCTTATTACACTCCCTGTTATCAATCTAACTCATATTATTAACCATGTTATGCTTATATGATCGGTAGAACGATAATTACTATACTTATTACTCTTATTATTATCAATCTAACTCGCATTATTAGCCAAATTATGCTTATATGATCGATAGAACGACAATTACTATACTTATGACTCTTATTATTATCAATCTAACTCATATTATTAGCCATATTATGCTTATATGATCGATAGAACGACATTTACTATACTTATTACTCTTATTATTATCAATCTAACTCATATTATTAGCCATATTATGCTTATATGATCGATAATACGACAATTACTACCTTTATTACACTCCCTGTTATCAATCTAACTCATATTATTAACCATATTATGCTTATATGATCGATAGAACGACAATTACTATACTTGTAACTCTTATTATTATCAATCTAACTCATATTATTAGCCATATTATGATTATATGATCGACAGAACGACAATTACTATACTTATTACACTCACTATTATCAATCTAACTCATATTATTAGCCATATTATGCTTATATGATCGATAGGACGGCAATTACTATACTTATTACTCTTATTATTATCAATCTAACTCATATTAGTAGCCATATTATGCATATATGATCGATAGAACGACAATTACTATACTTATTACTCTTTTTATTATCAATCTAACTCATATTATTAGCCATATTATGCTTATATGATCGATAGAACGACAATTACTATACTCACTACTATTATTATTATCAATCTAACTCATATTATTAGCCATAATATGCTTATGTGGTCGATAGAACGACAATTACTATACTTATTACCCTTATTATTATCAATCTAACTCATATTATTAGCCATATTATAGTTATATGATCGACAGAACGACAATTACTACACTTATTACACTCACTATTATCAATCTAACTCATATTATTAACCATATTATGCAGATATGATCGATAGAACGACAATTACTATACTGATTATTCTTATTATTATCAATAAACTCATATTATTAGCCATATTATGCATATATGATCGATAGAACGACAATTACTATACTTATTACTCTTTTTATTATCAATCTAACTCATATTATTAGCCATATTATGCTTATATGATCGATAGAACGACAATTACTATACTCACTACTATTATTATTATCCATCGAACTCATATTATTAGCCATATTATGTTTATATGATCGATAGGACGACAATTACTACCTTTATTACACTCCCTGTTATCAATCTAACTCATATTATTAACCATATTATGCTTATATGATCGGTAGAACGACAATTACTATACTTATTACTCATATTATTATCAATCTATCTCATATTATTAGCCATATTATGCATATATGATCGATAGAACAACAATTACTATACTTATTACTCTTTTTATTATCAATCTAACTCATATTATTAGCCATATTATGCTTATATGATCGATAGAACGACTATTACTATACTCATTACTCTTATTATTATCAATCTAACTCATATTATTAGCCATATTATGCTTATATGATCGATAGGACGACAATTACTACCTTTATTACACTCCCTGTTATCAATCTAACTCATATTATTAACCATATTATGCTTATATGATCGATAGAACGACAATTACTATACTTATAACTCTTATTATTATCAATCTAACTCATATTATTAGCCATATTATGATTATATGATCGACAGAACGACAATTACTATACTTATTACACTCACTATTATCAATCTAACTCATATTATTAGCCATATTATGCTTATATGATCGATAGGACGGCAATTACTATACTTATTACTCTTATTATTATCAATCTAACTCATATTAGTAGCCATATTATGCATATATGATCGATAGAACGACAATTACTATACTTATTACTCTTTTTATTATCAATCTAACTCATATTATTAGCCATATTATGCTTATATGATCGATAGAACGACAATTACTATACTCACTACTATTATTATTATCAATCTAACTCATATTATTAGCCATATTATGCTTATGTGGTCGATAGAACGACAATTACTATACTTATTACCCTTATTATTATCAATCTAACTCATATTATTAGCCATATTATAGTTATATGATCGACAGAACGACAATTACTATACTTATTACACTCACTATTATCAATCTAACTCATATTATTAACCATATTATGCAGATATGATCGATAGAACGACAATTACTGTACTTATTACACTCACTATTATCAATCTAACTCATATTATTAACCATATTATGCAGATATGATCGATAGAATGACAATTACAATACTGATTACTCTTATTATTATCAATCTAACTCATATTATTAGCCATATTATGCTTATATGATAGATAGGACGACAATTACTACTCTTATTACACTCCCTGTTATCAATCTAACTCATATTATTAACCATATTATGCTTATATGATCGGTAGAACGATAATTACTATACTTATTACTCATATTATTATCAATCTATCTCATATTATTAGCCACATTATGCTTATATGATCGACAGAACGACAATTACTATACTCATTACTCTTATTATTATCAATCTAACTCATATTATTAGCCATATTATGCTTATATGATCGATAGGACGACAATTACTATACTTATTACTCTTATTATTATCAATCTAACTCATATTATTAGCCATATTATGCTTATATGATCGATAGAACTACATTTACTATACTCATTACTCTTATTATTATCAGTCTAACTCATATTATTATCCATATTATGCTTATATGATCGACAGAACGACAATTACTGTACTTATTACACTCACTATTATCAATCTAACTCATATTATTAACCATATTATGCAGATATGATCGATAGAACGACAATTACTATACTTATTACACTCACTATTAACAATCTAACTCATATTATTAGCCATATTATGCTTATATGATCGATAGAACGACAATTACTATACTTATGACTCTTATTATTATCAATCTAACTCATATTATTAGCCATATTATGATTATATGATCGACAGAACGACAATTACTATACTTATTACACTCACTATTATCAATCTAACTCATATTATTAACCATATTATGCAGGTATGATCGATAGAACGACAATTACTATACTGATTATTCTTATTATTATCAATAAACTCATATTATTTGCCATATTATGCATATATGATCGATAGAACGACAATTACTATACTTATTACTCTTTTTATTATCAATCTAACTCATATTATTAGCCATATTATGCTTATATGATCGATAGAACGACAATTACTATACTCACTACTATTATTATTATCAATCTAACTCATATTATTAGCCATATTATGCTTATATGATCGATAGAACGACAATTACTATACTCATTACTCTTATTATTATCAATCTAACTCATATTATTAGCCATATTATGCTTATGTGGACGATAGAACGACAATTACTATACTTATTACCCTTATTATTATCAATCTAACTCATATTATTAGCCATATTATAGTTATATGATCGACAGAACGACAATTACTATACTTATTACACTCACTATTATCAATCTAACTCATATTATTAACCATATTATGCAGATATGATCGATAGAACGACAATTACTATACTGATTATTCTTATTATTATCAATAAACTCATATTATTAGCCATATTATGCACATATGATCGATAGAACGACAATTACTATACTTATTACTCTTTTTATTATCAATCTAACTCATATTATTAGCCATATTATGCTTATATGATCGATAGAACGACAATTACTATACTCACTACTATTATTATTATCCATCGAACTCATATTATTATCCATATTATGCTTATATGATCGATAGGACGACAATTGCTATACTTATTACTCTTATTATTATAAATCTAACTCATATTATTAGCCATATTATGCTAATATGATCGATAGAACGAGATTTACTATACTTATTACTCTTATTATTATCAATCTAACTCATATTATTAGCGATATTATGCTTATGTGATCGATAGAACGACAATTACTATACTTATTACCCTTTCTATTATCAATCTAACTCACATTATTAGCCATATTATGCTTATATGATCGATAGGACGGCAATTACTATACTTATTACTCTTATTATTATCAATCTAACTCATATTAGTAGCCATATTATGCTTATATGATCGATAGAACGACAATTACTATACTCACTACTCTTATTATTATCAATCTAACTCATATTATTAGCCATATTATGCTTATATGATCGATAGAACGACAATTACTATAATCATTACTCTTATTATTATCAATCTAACTCATATTATTAGCCATATTATGCTTATATAATCGACAGAACGACAATTACTATTCTTATTACACTCCCTGTTATCAATCTAACTCATATTATTAACCATATTATGCTTATGTGATCGGTAGAACGATAATTACTATACTTATTACTCATATTATTATCAAACTAACTCATATCATTAGCCATATTATGCTTATATGATCGATAGAACGACTATTACTATACTCATTACTCTTATTATTATCAATCTAACTCATATTATTAGCCATATTATGCTTATATGATCGATAGAACGACAATTACTATACTTATTAATCTTATTATTATCAATCTAACTCATATTATTAGCCATATTATGCTTATATGATCGACAGAACGACAATTGCTATACTTATTACACTCACTATTATCAATCTAACTCATATTATTAACCATATTATGCAGATATGATCGATAGGACGACAATTACTATTCTCATTACTCTTATTATTATCAATCTAACTCATCTTATTAGCCATATTATGCTTATATGATCGACAGAACGACAATTACTATTCCTATTACACTCCCTGTTATCAATCTAACTCATATTATTAACCATGTTATGCTTATATGATCGGTAGAACGATAATTACTATACTTATTACTCTTATTATTATCAATCTAACTCATATTATTAGCCAAATTATGCTTATATGATTGATAGACCGACAATTACTATACTTATTACTCTTATTATTATCAATCTAACTCATATTATTAGCCATATTATGCTTTAGTGATCGACAGAACGACAATTACTATACTTATTACACTCACTATTATCAATCTAACTCATATTATTAACCATATTATGCAGATATGATCGATAGAACGACAATTGCTATACTGATTATTCTTATTATTATCAATCTAACTCATATTATTAGCCATATTATGCTTATATGATCGATAGAACGACAATTACTATACTTATTACTCTTATTATTATCAATCTAACTCATATTATTAGCCATATTATGCTTATATGAGCGACAGAACGACAATTACTATACTTCTTACACTCACTATTATCAATCTAACTCATATTATTAACCATATTATGCAGATATGATCGATAGAACGACAATTACTATACTCATTACTCTTATTATTATCAATCTAACTCCTCTTATTAGCCATATAATGCTTATATGATCGACAGAACGACAATTACTATTCTTATTACACTCCCTGTTATCAATCTAACGCATATTATTAACCATGTTATGCTTATATTATCGGTAGAACGATAATTACTATACTTATTACTCTTATTATTATCAATCTAACTCACATTATTAGCCAAATTATGCTTATATGATCGATAGAACGACAATTACTATACTTATGACTCTTATTATTATCAATCTAACTCATATTATTAGCCATATTATGCTTATATGATCGATAGAACGACATTTACTATACTTATTACTCTTATTATTATCAATCTAACTCATATTATTAGCCATATTATGCTTATATGATCGATAGGACGACAATTACTACCTTTATTACACTCCCTGTTATGAATCTAACTCATATTATTAACCATATTATGCTTATATGATCGATAGAACGACAATTACTATACTTATAACTCTTATTATTATCAATCTAACTCATATTATTAGCCATATTATGATTATATGATCGACAGAACGACAATTACTATACTTATTACACTCACTATTATCAATCTAACTCATATTATTAGCCATATTATGCTTATATGATCGATAGGACGGCAATTACTATACTTATTACTCTTATTATTATCAATCTAACTCATATTAGTAGCCATATTATGCATATATGATCGATAGAACGACAATTACTATACTTATTACTCTTTTTATTATCAATCTAACTCATATTATTAGCCATATTATGCTTATATGATCGATAGAACGACAATTACTATACTCACTACTATTATTATTATCAATCTAACTCATATTATTAGCCATATTATGCTTATGTGGTCGATAGAACGACAATTACTATACTTATTACCCTTATTATTATCAATCTAACTCATATTATTAGCCATATTATAGTTATATGATCGACAGAACGACAATTACTATACTTATTACACTCACTATTATCAATCTAACTCATATTATTAACCATATTATGCAGATATGATCGATAGAACGACAATTACTATACTGATTATTCTTATTATTATCAATAAACTCATATTATTAGCCATATTATGCATATATGATCGATAGAACGACAATTACTATACTTATTACTCTTTTTATTATCAATCTAACTCATATTATTAGCCATATTATGCTTATATGATCGATAGAACGACAATTACTATACTCACTACTATTATTATTATCCATCGAACTCATATTATTAGCCATATTATGTTTATATGATCGATAGGACGACAATTACTACCTTTATTACACTCCCTGTTATCAATCTAACTCATATTATTAACCATATTATGCTTATATGATCGGTAGAACGATAATTACTATACTTATTACTCATATTATTATCAATCTATCTCATATTATTAGCCATATTATGCATATATGATCGATAGAACGACAATTACTATACTTATTACTCTTTTTATTATCAATCTAACTCATATTATTAGCCATATTATGCTTATATGATCGATAGAACGACTATTACTATACTCATTACTCTTATTATTATCAATCTAACTCATATTATTAGCCATATTATGCTTATATGATCGATAGGACGACAATTACTACCTTTATTACACTCCCTGTTATCAATCTAACTCATATTATTAACCATATTATGCTTATATGATCGATAGAACGACAATTACTATACTTATAACTCTTATTATTATCAATCTAACTCATATTATTAGCCATATTATGATTATATGATCGACAGAACGACAATTACTATACTTATTACACTCACTATTATCAATCTAACTCATATTATTAGCCATATTATGCTTATATGATCGATAGGACGGCAATTACTATACTTATTACTCTTATTATTATCAATCTAACTCATATTAGTAGCCATATTATGCATATATGATCGATAGAACGACAATTACTATACTTATTACTCTTTTTATTATCAATCTAACTCATATTATTAGCCATATTATGCTTATATGATCGATAGAACGACAATTACTATACTCACTACTATTATTATTATCAATCTAACTCATATTATTAGCCATATTATGCTTATGTGGTCGATAGAACGACAATTACTATACTTATTACCCTTATTATTATCAATCTAACTCATATTATTAGCCATATTATAGTTATATGATCGACAGAACGACAATTACTATACTTATTACACTCACTATTATCAATCTAACTCATATTATTAACCATATTATGCAGATATTATCGATAGAACGACAATTACTATACTGATTATTCTTATTATTATCAATAAACTCATATTATTAGCCATATTATGCATATATGATCGATAGAACGACAATTACTATACTTATTACTCTTTTTATTATCAATCTAACTCATATTATTAGCCATATTATGCTTATATGATCGATAGAACGACAATTACTATACTCACTACTATTATTATTATCCATCGAACTCATATTATTAGCCATATTATGCTTATATGATCGATAGGACGACAATTACTATACTTATTACTCTTATTATTATCAATCTAACTCATATTATTAGCGATATTATGCTTATGTGATCGATAGAACGACAATTACTATACTTATTACCCTTACTATTATCAATCTAACTCATATTATTAGCCATATTATGCTTATATGATCGATAGGACGGCAATTACTATACTTATTACTCTTATTATTATCAATCTAACTCATATTAGTAGCCATATTATGCTTATATGATCGATAGAACGACAATTACTATACTCACTACTCTTATTATTATCAATCTAACTCATATTATTAGCCATATTATGCTTATATGATCGATAGAACGACAATTACTATACTTATTACTCTTATTATTATCAATCTAACTCATATTATTAGCCATATTATGCTAATATGATCGATAGAACGAGATTTACTATACTCATTACTCTTATTATTATCAATCTAACTCATATTATTAGCGATATTATGCTTATGTGATCGATAGAACGACAATTACTATACTTATTACCCTTACTATTATTAATCTAACTCATATTATTAGCCATATTATGCTTATATGATCGATAGAACGACTATTACTATACTCATTACTGTCATTATTATCAATCTAACTCATATTATTAGCCATATTATGCTTATATGATCGATAGGACGACAATTACTACCTTTATTACACTCCCTGTTATCAATCTAACTCATATTATTAACCATATTATGCTTATATGATCGGTAGAACGATAATTACTATACTTATTACTCATATTATTATCAATCTATCTCATATTATTAGCCATATTATGCTTATATGATCGATAGAACGACAATTACTATACTCATTACTCTTATTATTATCAATCTAACTCATATTATTAACCATATTATGCAGATATGATCGATAGAACGACAAATACTATACTGATAACTCTTATTATTAACAATCTAACTCATATTATTAGCCATATTATGCTTATATGATCGATAGAACGACAATTACTATACTTATAACTCTTATTATTATCAATCTAACTCATATTATTAGCCATATTATGATTATATGATCGACAGAACGACAATTACTATACTTATTACACTCACTATTATCAATCTAACTCATATTATTAACCATATTATGCAGATATGATCGATAGAACGACAATTACTATACTGATTATTCTTATTATTATCAATAAACTCATATTATTAGCCATATTATGCATATATGATCGATAGAACGACAATTACTATACTTATTACTCTTTTTATTATCAATCTAACTCATATTATTAGCCATATTATGCTTATATGATCGATAGAACGACAATTACTATACTCACTACTATTATTATTATCAATCTAACTCATATTATTAGCCATATTATGCTTATGTGGTCGATAGAACGAGAATTACTATACTTATTACCCTTATTATTATCAATCTAACTCATATTATTAGCCATATTATAGTTATATGATCGACAGAACGACAATTACTATACTTATTACACTCACTATTATCAATCTATCTCATATTATTAACCATATTATGCAGATATGATCGATAGAACGACAATTACTATACTGATTATTCTTATTATTATCAATAAACTCATATTATTAGCCATATTATGCATATATGATCGATAGAACGACAATTACTATACTTATTACTCTTTTTATTATCAATCTAACTCATATTATTAGCCATATTATGCTTATATGATCGATAGAACGACAATTACTATACTCACTACTATTATTATTATCCATCGAACTCATATTATTAGCCATATTATGCTTATATGATCGATAGGACGACAATTACTATACTTATTACTCTTATTATTATCAATCTAACTCATATTATTAGCCATATTATGCTAATATGATCGATAGAACGAGATTTACTATACTCATTACTCTTATTATTATCAATCTAACTCATATTATTAGCGATATTATGCTTATGTGATCGATAGAACGACAATTACTATACTTATTACCCTTACTATTATCAATCTAACTCATATTATTAGCCATATTATGCTTATATGATCGATAGGACGGCAATTACTATACTTATTAGTCTTATTATTATCAATCTAACTCATATTAGTAGCCATATTATGCTTATATGATCGATAGAACGACAATTACTATACTCACTACTCTTATTATTATCAATCTAACTCATATTATTAGCCATATTATGCTTATATGATCGATAGAACGACAATTACTATAATCATTACTCATATTATTATCAATCTAACTCATATTATTAGCCATATTATGCTTATATAATCGACAGAACGACAATTACTATTCTTATTACACTCCCTGTTATCAATCTAACTCATATTATTAACCATATTATGCTTATGTGATCGGTAGAACGATAATTACTATACTTATTACTCATATTATTATCAAACTAACTCATATCATTAGCCATATTATGCTTATATGATCGATAGAACGACTATTACTATACTCATTACTCTTATTATTATCAATCTAACTCATATTATTAGCCATATTATGCTTATATGATCGATAGGACGACAATTACTACTCTTATTACACTCCCTGTTATCAATCTAACTCATATTATTAACCATATTATGCTTATATGATCGGTAGAACGATAATTACTATACTTATTACTCATATTATTATCAATCTATCTCATATTATTAGCCATATTATGCTTATATGATCGATAGAACGACAATTACTATACTCATTACTCTTATTATTATCAATCTAACTCATACTATTAGCCATATTATGCTTATATGATCGATAGGACGACAATTACTATACTTATTACTCTTATTATTATCAATCTAACTCATATTATTAGCCATATTATGCTTATATGATCGATAGAACTACATTTACTATACTCATTACTCTTATTATTATCAATCTAACTCATATTATTAGCCATATTATGCTTATGTGGTCGATAGAACGACAATTACTATACTTATTACTCTTATTATTATCAATCTAACGCATATTATTTGCCATATTATGCTTATATGATCGACAGAACGACAATTACTGTACTTATTACACTCACTATTATCAATCTAACTCATATTATTAACCATATTATGCAGATATGATCGATAGAATGACAATTACAATACTGATTACTCTTATTATTATCAATCTAACTCATATTATTAGCCATATTATGCTTATATGATCGACAGAACGACAATTACTATACTCATTACACTTCTTATTATCAATCTTACTCATATTATTAGCCATATTATGCTTGTATGATCGACAGGACGACAATTACTATTCTTATTACACTCCCTGTTATCAATCTAACTCATATTATTAACCATATTATGCTTATATGATCGGTAGAACGATAATTACTATACTTATTACTCCTATTATTATCAATCTAACTCATATTATTAGCCGAATTATGCTTATATGATCGATAGAACGACAATTACTATACTCATTACTCTTATTATTATCAATCTAACTCATATTATTAGCCATATTATGCTTATATGATCGATAGAACGACAATTACTATACGCATTACTCTTATTATTATCAATCTAACTCATATTATTAGCCATATTATGCTTATATGATCGATAGAACTACATTTACTATACTCATTACTCTTATTATTATCAATCTAACTCATATTATTAGCCATATTATGCTTATGTGGTCGATAGAACGACAATTACTATACTTATTACCCTTATTATTATCAATCTAACTCATATTATTAGCCATATTATGGTTATATGATCGACAGAACGACAATTACTATACTTATTACACTCACTATTATCAATCTAACTCATATTATTAACCATATTATGCAGATATGATCGATAGAACGACAATTACTATACTGATTATTCTTATTATTATCAATAAACTCATATTATTAGCCATATTATGCTTATATGATCGATAGAACGACAATTACTATACTCATTACTCTTATTATTATCAATCTAACTCATATTATTAGCCATATTATGCTTATATGATCGATAGAACTACATTTACTATACTCATTACTCTTATTATTATCAATCTAGCTCATATTATTAGCCATATTATGCTTATGTGGTCGATAGAACGACAATTACTATACTTATTACCCTTATTATTATCAATCTAACTCATATTATTAGCCATATTATGGTTATATGATCGACAGAACGACAATTACTATACTTATTACACTCACTATTATCAATCTAACTCATATTATTAGCCATATTATGGTTATATGATCGATAGGACGACAATTACTATACTTATTACTCTTATTATTATCAATCTAACTCATATTATTAGCCATATTATGCTTATATGATCGACAGAACGACAATTACTGTACTTATTACACTCACTATTATCAATCTAACTCATATTATTAACCATATTATGCAGATATGATCGATAGAACGACAAATACTATACTGATAACTCTTATTATTAACAATCTAACTCATATTATTAGCCATATTATGCTTATATGATCGATAGAACGACAATTACTATACTTATAACTCTTATTATTATCAATCTAACTCATATTATTAGCCATATTATGATTATATGATCGACAGAACGACAATTACTATACTTATTACACTCACTATTATCAATCTAACTCATATTATTAACCATATTATGCAGATATGATCGATAGAACGACAATTACTATACTGATTATTCTTATTATTATCAATAAACTCATATTATTAGCCATATTATGCATATATGATCGATAGAACGACAATTACTATACTTATTACTCTTTTTATTATCAATCTAACTCATATTATTAGCCATATTATGCTTATATGATCGATAGAACGACAATTACTATACTCACTACTATTATTATTATCAATCTAACTCATATTATTAGCCATATTATGCTTATGTGGTCGATAGAACGACAATTACTATACTTATTAC
>NW_027473456.1:191924-245897 GCF_050947335.1 Megachile rotundata | reverse complement strand
ACTATACTTATTGCACTCACTGCTATCAAGCTAACTCAGATTATTAGCCATATTACGCTTATATGATCGATAGTACGACTATTACTATACTCATTACTCTTATTATTATCAATCTAACTCATATTATTAGGCATATTATGCTTATATGATCGATAGAACGACAATTACTATACTCATTACTCTTATTATTATCAATCTAACTCATATTATTAGCAATATTATGCTTATATGATCGATAGAACGACAATTACTATACTCATTACTCTTATTATTATCAATCTACTTCATATTATTAGTAATATTATGCTTATATGATCGATAGAACGACAATTACTATACTTATTACTCTTATTATTACCAATCTAACTCATATTATTAGCCATATTGTGCTTATATGATCGATAGAGCGACAATTACTATACTTATTACACTCACTATTATCAATCTAACTCATATTATTAGCCATATTACGCTTATATGATCGATAGAACGACAATTACTATACTTCTTACTCTTATTATTATCAATCTAACTTATATTATTAGCCATATTGTGCTTATATAATCGATAGAACGACAATTACTACACTTATTACTCTTATTATTATCAATCTAACGCATATTATTAGCCATATTATGCGTATATGATCGATAGAACGACAATTACTATACTTATTACTCTTATTATTATCAATCTAACTCATATTATTAGCCATATTATGCAGATATAATCGAGACTACGACAATTACTGTACTCATTACTCTTATTATTATCAATCTAACTCATATTATTAGCCATATTGTGCTTATATGATCGATAGAACGACAATTACTATACTTATTACACTCACTATTATCAATCTGACTCATATTATTAGCCATATTGTGCTTATATGATCGATAGAACGACAATTACTATTCTTATTACACTCACTATTATCAATCTAACTCATATTATTAGCCATATTACGCAGATATGATCGATAGAACGACAATTACTATACTTATTACTCTTATTATTATCCATCTAATTCATATTATTAGCCATATTATGCTTATATGATCGATAGTACGACAATTACTATACTCATTTCTCTTATTATTACCAATCTAACTCATATTATTAGCCATATTATGGTTATATGATCGATATAACGACAATTACTGTACTTATTACACTCACTATTATCAATCTAAGTCATATTATTAACCATATTATGCAGATAGGTTCGATAGAACGACAATTACTATACTTATTACTCTTATTATTATCAATCTAACTCATGTTATTAGCCATATTATGCTTACATGATCGATAGTACGACAATAACTATACTCATTTCTCTTATTATTATCAATCTAACTCATATTATTAGCCATATTATGGTTATATGATCGACAGAACGGCAATTTCTATACTTATTACTCTTATTATTATCAATCTAACTCATATTATTAGCCATATTGTGCTTATATGATCGATAGAACGACAATTACTATACTTATTACACTCACTATTATCAATCTGACTCATATTATTAGCCATATTGTGCTTATATGATCGATAGAACGACAATTACTGTACTTATTACACTCACTATTATCAATCTAAGTCATATTATTAACCATATTATGCAGATAGGTTCGATAGAACGACAATTACTATACTTATTACTCTTATTATTATCAATCTAACTCATATTATTAGCCATATTATGCTTATATGATCGATAGAACGACAATTACTGTACTTATTACACTCACTGTTATCAATCTAACTCATATTATTAGCCATATTGTGCTTATATGATCGATAGAGCGACAATTACTATACTTATTACACTCACTATTATCAATCTAACTCATATTATTAGCCATATTACGCTTATATGATCGATAGAACGACAATTACTATACTTCTTACTCTTATTATTATCAATCTAACTTATATTATTAGCCATATTGTGCTTATATAATCGATAGAACGACAATTACTACACTTATTACTCTTATTATTATCAATCTAACGCATATTATTAGCCATATTATGCTTATATAATCGATAGAACGACAATTGCTATACTTATTACTCTTATTATTATCAATCTAACTCATATTATTAGCCATATTATGCTTATATGATCGATAGAACGGCAATTAATATACTCATTACTCTTATTATTATCAATCTAACTCATATTATTAGCCATATTGTGCTTATATGATCGATAGAACGACAATTACTACACTTACTACTCTTATTATTATCAATCTAACTCATATTATTAACCATATTATGCAGATGTGATCGATAGAACGACAATTACTATACTTATTACTCTTATTATTATCAATCTAACTCATATTATTAGCCATATTATGCTTATATGATCGATAGAACGACAATTACTATACTTATTACTCTTATTATTATCAATCTAACTCATATTATTAGCCATATTATGCTTATATGATCGATAGAACGACAATTACTATACTTATTACTCTTATTATTATCAATCTAACTCATATTATTAGTAATATTATGCTTATATGATCGATAGAACGACAATTGCTATACTTATTACTCTTATTATTATCAATCTAACTCATATTATTAGGCATTTTGTGCTTATATGATCGATAGAACGACAATTACTATACATATTACACTCACTATTATCAATCTAACTCATGTTATTAGCCACATTATGCTTATATGATCGATAGAACGACAATTACTATACTTATTACTCTTATTATTATCAATCTAACTCATATTATTAGCCATATTATGCTTATATGATCGATAGAACGACAATTACTATACTTATTACTCTTATTATTATCAATCTAACTCATATTATTAGCCACATTATGCTTATATGATCGATAGAAGAACAATTACTATTCTCATTACTCTTATTATTATCAATCTAACTCATATTGTTAGCCATATTATGCTTATATGATCGATAGTACGACAATTACTATACTCATTTCTCTTATTATTGTCAATCTAACTCATATTATTAGCCGTATTATGCTTATACGATCGATAAAACGACAATTACTACACTTATTACACTCACTATTATCAATCTAACTCATATTATTAACCATATTATGCAGATAGGTTCGATGGAACGACAATTACTGTACTTATTACTCTTATTATTATCAATCTAACTCATGTTATTTGCCATATTATGCATATATGATCGATAGAACGACAATTACTGTACTTATTACTCTCACTGCTATCAATCTAACTCATATTATTAGCCATATTACGCTTATATGATCGATACAACGACAATTACTATACTTCTTACTCTTATTATTATCAATCTAACTTATATTATTAGCCATATTGTGCTTATATGATCGATAGAACGACAATTACTATACTTATTACTCTTATTATTATCAATCTAACTCATATTATTAGCCTTATTATGATTATATGATCGATAGAACGACAATTACTATACTTATTACTCTTATTATTATCATTCTAACTCATACTATTAGCCATATTATGCTTATATGATCGATAGAACGACAATTACTATACTTCTTACTCTTATTATTATCAATCTAACTTATATTATTAGCCATATTGTGCTTATATGATCGATAGAACGACAATTACTATACTTATTACTCTTATTATTATCAATCTAACTCATATTATTAACCATATTATGCAGATATGATCGGTAGGACGACAATTACTATACTTATTACTCTTATTATTATCAATCTAACTCTTATTATTAGCCACATTGTGCTTATATGATCGATAGAACGACAATTACTACACTTATTACTCTTATTATTATCAATCTAACGCATATTATTAGCCATATTATGCTTATATAATCGATAGAACGACAATTGCTATACTAATTACACTCACTATTATCAATCTAACTCATATTATTTGCCATATTATGGGTATATGATCGATACAACGACAATTACTATACTTATTACTCTTATTATTATCAATCTAACTCATATTATTAGCCATATTGTGCTTATATGATCAATAGAACGACAATTACTGTACTTATTACACTCACTGTTATCAATCTAACTCATATTATTAGCCACATTATGCTTATATGATCGATAGAACGACAATTACTGTACTTATTGCACTCACTGTTATCAATCTAACTCAGATTATTAGGCATATTATGCTTATATGATCGATAGAACGACAATTACTATACTCATTACTCTTATTATTATCAATCTAACTCATATTATTAGCAATATTATGCTTATATGATCGATAGAACGACAATTACTATACTCATTACTCTTATTATTATCAATCTACCTCATATTATTAGTAATATTATGCTTATATGATCGATAGAACGACAATTACTATACTTCTTACCCTTATTATTATCAATCTAACTTATATTATTAGCCATATTGTGCTTATATGATCGATAGAACGACAATTACTATACTTATTACTCTTATTATTATCAATCTAACTCATATTATTAGCCTTATTATGCTTATATGATCGATAGAACGACAACTACTATACTTATTACTCTTATTATTATCAATCTAACTCATATTATTAGCCATATTATGGTTATATGACCGATAGAACGACAATTACTATACTTATTACTCTTATTATTATCAATCTAACTCATATTATTAGCCATATTATGCAGATATAATCGAGACTACGACAATTACTGTACTCATTACTCTTATTATTATCAATCTAACTCATATTATTAGCCATATCGTGCTTATATGATCGATAGAACGACAATTACTATACTTATTACACTCACTATTATCAATCTGACTCATATTATTAGCCATATTGTGCTTATATGATCGATAGAACGACAATTACTATTCTTATTACACTCACTATTATCAATCTAACTCATATTATTAGCCATATTATGCAGATATGATCGGTAGGACGACAATTACTATACTTATTACTCTTATTATTATCAATCTAACTCATATTATTAGCCATATTGTGCTTATATGATAGATAGAACGACAATTACTATACATATTACACTCACTATTATCAATCTAACTCAGATTATTAGCCATATTATGCTTATATGATCGATAGTACGACAATTACTACACGCATTTCTCTTACTATTATCAATCTAACTCATATTATTAGCCATATTATGCTTATATGATCGATAGTACGACAATTACTATACTCATTTCTCTTATTATTATCAATCTAACTCATATTATTAGCCATATTATGGTTATATGATCGATATAACGACAATTACTGTACTTATTACTCTTATTATTATCAATCTAGCTCATATTATTAGCCATATTATGCAGATATGATCGAGAGTACGACAATTACTATACATATTACACTCACTATTATCAATCTAACTCATATTATTAGCCATATTACGCAGATATGATCGATAGAACGACAATTACTATACTTATTACTCTTATTATTATCAATCTAACTCATATTATTAGCCATATTATTCTTATATGATTGATAGAACGACAATTACTATACTCATTATTCTTATTATTATTAATCTAACTCATATTATTAGCCTTATTATGCTTATATGATCGATAGAACGACAATTACTATACTTATTACTCTTATTATTACCAATCTAACTCATATTATTAGCCACATTATGCTTATATGATCGATAGAACGACAATTACTATACTTATTGCACTCACTGTTATCAATCTAACTCAGATTATTAGGCATATTATGCTTATATGATCGATAGAACGACAATTACTATACTCATTACTCTTATTATTATCAATCTAACTCATATTATTAGCAATATTATGCTTATATGATCGATAGAACGACAATTACTATACTTCTTACCCTTATTATTATCAATCTAACTTATATTATTAGCCACATTGTGCTTATATGATCGATAGAACGACAATTACTATACTTATTACTCTTATTATTATCAATCTAACTCATATTATTAGCCTTATTATGCTTATATGATCGATAGAACGACAACTACTATACTTATTACTCTTATTATTATCAATCTAACTCATATTATTAACCATATTATGCAGATATGATCGGTAGGACGACAATTACTATACTTATTACTCTTATTATTATCAATCTAACTCATATTATTAGCCATATTGTGCTTATATGATCGATAGAACGACAATTACTATACATATTACACTCACTATTATCAATCTAACTCAGATTATTAGCCATATTATGCTTATATGATCGATAGTACGACAATTACTACACGCATTTCTCTTACTATTATCAATCTAACTCATATTATTAGCCATATTATGCTTATATGATCGATAGTACGACAATTACTATACTCATTTCTCTTATTATTATCAATCTAACTCATATTATTAGCCATATTATGGTTATATGATCGATATAACGACAATTACTGTACTTATTACTCTTATTATTATCAATCTAGCTCATATTATTAGCCATATTATGCAGATATGATCGAGAGTACGACAATTACTATACATATTACACTCACTATTATCAATCTAACTCATATTATTAGCCATATTACGCAGATATGATCGATAGAACGACAATTACTATACTTATTACTCTTATTATTATCAATCTAACTCATATTATTAGCCATATTATTCTTATATGATTGATAGAACGACAATTACTATACTCATTATTCTTATTATTATCAATCTAACTCATATTATTAGCCTTATTATGCTTATATGATCGATAGAACGACAATTACTATACTTATTACTCTTATTATTACCAATCTAACTCAGATTATTAGCCATATTATGCTTATATGATCGATAGTACGACAATTACTATACTCATTACTCTTATTATTATCAATCTAACTCATATTATTAGCCGTATTATGCTTATATGATCGATAGAATGGCAATTACTATACTTATTACTCTTATTATTATCAATGTAACTCATATTATTAGCCACATTATGCTTATATGATCGATAGAACGACAATTACTATACCTATTGCACTAACTGTTATCAATCTAACTCATATTATTAGACATATTACGCAGATATGATCGATAGAACGACAATTACTACACTTATTACTCTTATTCTTATCAATCTAACTCATATTATTAGCCATATTATGCTTATATGACTGATAGAACGACAATTACTACACTCATTACTCTTATTATTATCAATCTAACTCATATTATTAGCCATATTATGGTTATATGACCGATAGAACGACAATTACTATACTTATTACTCTTATTATTATCAATCTAACTCATATTATTAACCATATTATGCAGATATGATCGGTAGGACGACAATTACTATACTTATTACTCTTATTATTATCAATCTAACTCATATTATTAGCCATATTGTGCTTATATGATCGATAGAACGACAATTACTATACATATTACACTCACTATTATCAATCTAACTCATATTATTAACCATATTATGCAGATATGATCGATAGAACGACAATTACTATACTTATTACTCTTATTATTATCAATCTATCTCATTATATTAGCCTTATTATGCTTATATGATCGATAGAACGACAACTAATATACTTATTACTCTTATTATTATCAATCTAACTCATATTATTAACCATATTATGCAGATATGATCGGTAGGACGACAATTACTATACTTATTACTCTTATTATTATCAATCAAACTCATATTATTAGCCATATTGTGCTTATATGATCGATAGAACGACAATTACTAAACATATTACACTCACTATTATCAATCTAACTCATATTATTAACCATATTATGCAGATATGATCGATAGAACGACAATTACTATACTTATTACTCTTATTATTATCAATCTAACTCATATTATTAGCCATATTATGCTTATATGATCGATAGAACGACAATTACTATACTTATTACTCTTATTATTATCAATCTAACTCATATTATTAGCCATATTATGCTTATATGATCGATAGAACGACAATTACTATACTTATTACTCTTATTATTATCAATCTAACTCATATTATTAGTAATATTATGCTTATATGATCGATAGAACGACAATTGCTATACTTATTACTCTTATTATTATCAATCTAACTCATATTATTAGGCATTTTGTGCTTATATGATCGACAGAACGACAATTACCATACCTAGTACACTCACTATTATCAATCTAACTCATATTATTAGCCACATTATGCTTATATGATCGATAGAACGACAATTACTATACTTATTGCACTCACTGCTATCAAGCTAACTCAGATTATTAGCCATATTACGCTTATATGATCGATAGTACGACTATTACTATACTCATTACTCTTATTATTATCAATCTAACTCATATTATTAGGCATATTATGCTTATATGATCGATAGAACGACAATTACTATACTCATTACTCTTATTATTATCAATCTAACTCATATTATTAGCAATATTATGCTTATATGATCGATAGAACGACAATTACTATACTCATTACTCTTATTATTATCAATCTACTTCATATTATTAGTAATATTATGCTTATATGATCGATAGAACGACAATTACTATACTTCTTACCCTTATTATTATCAATCTAACTTATATTATTAGCCATATTGTGCTTATATGATCGATAGAACGACAATTACTATACTTATTACTCTTATTATTATCAATCTAACTCATATTATTAGCCTTATTATGCTTATATGATCGATAGAACGACAACTACTATACTTATTACTCTTATTATTATCAATCTAACTCATATTATTAGCCATATTATTCTTATATGATTGATAGAACGACATTTACTACACTTATTACTCTTATTATTATCAGTCTAACGCATATTATTAGCCATATTATGCTTATATAATCGATAGAACGACAATTGCTATACTAATTACACTCACTATTATCAATCTAACTCATATTATTTGCCATATTATGGGTATATGATCGATACAACGACAATTACTATACTTATTACTCTTATTATTATCAATCTAACTCATATTATTAGCCATATTGTGCTTATATGATCAATAGAACGACAATTACTGTACTTATTACACTCACTGTTATCAATCTAACTCATATTATTAGCCACATTATGCTTATATGATCGATAGAACGACAATTACTATACTTATTGCACTCACTGTTATCAATCTAACTCAGATTATTAGGCATATTATGCTTATATGATCGATAGAACGACAATTACTATACTCATTACTCTTATTATTATCAATCTAACTCATATTATTAGCAATATTATGCTTATATGATCGATAGAACGACAATTACTATACTTCTTACCCTTATTATTATCAATCTAACTTATATTATTAGCCACATTGTGCTTATATGATCGATAGAACGACAATTACTATACTTATTACTCTTATTATTATCAATCTAACTCATATTAGAAGCCTTATTATGCTTATATGATCGATAGAACGACAACTACTATACTTATTACTCTTATTATTATCAATCTATCTCATATTATTAACCATATTATGCAGATATGATCGGTAGGACGACAATTACTATACTTATTACTCTTATTATTATCAATCTAACTCATATTATTAGCCATATTGTGCTTATATGATCGATAGAACGACAATTACTATACATATTACACTCACTATTATCAATCTAACTCAGATTATTAGCCATATTATGCTTATATGATCGATAGTACGACAATTACTACACGCATTTCTCTTACTATTATCAATCTAACTCATATTATTAGCCATATTATGCTTATATGATCGATAGTACGACAATTACTATACTCATTTCTCTTATTATTATCAATCTAACTCATATTATTAGCCATATTATGGTTATATGATCGATATAACGACAATTACTGTACTTATTACTCTTATTATTATCAATCTAGCTCATATTATTAGCCATATTATGCAGATATGATCGAGAGTACGACAATTACTATACATATTACACTCACTATTATCAATCTAACTCATATTATTAGCCATATTACGCAGATATGATCGATAGAACGACAATTACTATACTTATTACTCTTATTATTATCAATCTAACTCATATTATTAGCCATATTATTCTTATATGATTGATAGAACGACAATTACTATACTCATTATTCTTATTATTATCAATCTAACTCATATTATTAGCCTTATTATGCTTATATGATCGATAGAACGACAATTACTATACTTATTACTCTTATTATTACCAATCTAACTCAGATTATTAGCCATATTATGCTTATATGATCGATAGTTCGACAATTACTATACTCATTACTCTTATTATTATCAATCTAACTCATATTATTAGCCGTATTATGCTTATATGATCGATAGAATGGCAATTACTATACTTATTACTCTTATTATTATCAATGTAACTCATATTATTAGCCACATTATGCTTATATGATCGATAGAACGACAATTACTATACCTATTGCACTAACTGTTATCAATCTAACTCATATTATTAGACATATTACGCAGATATGATCGATAGAACGACAATTACTACACTTATTACTCTTATTCTTATCAATCTAACTCATATTATTAGCCATATTATGCTTATATGACTGATAGAACGACAATTACTACACTCATTACTCTTATTATTATCAATCTAACTCATATTATTAGCCATATTATGGTTATATGACCGATAGAACGACAATTACTATACTTATTACTCTTATTATTATCAATCTAACTCATATTATTAACCATATTATGCAGATATGATCGGTAGGACGACAATTACTATACTTATTACTCTTATTATTATCAATCTAACTCATATTATTAGCCATATTGTGCTTATATGATCGATAGAACGACAATTACTATACATATTACACTCACTATTATCAATCTAACTCATATTATTAACCATATTATGCAGATATGATCGATAGAACGACAATTACTATACTTATTACTCTTATTATTATCAATCTATCTCATATTATTAGCCTTATTATGCTTATATGATCGATAGAACGACAACTAATATACTTATTACTCTTATTATTATCAATCTAACTCATATTATTAACCATATTATGCAGATATGATCGGTAGGACGACAATTACTATACTTATTACTCTTATTATTATCAATCAAACTCATATTATTAGCCATATTGTGCTTATATGATCGATAGAACGACAATTACTATACATATTACACTCACTATTATCAATCTAACTCATATTATTAACCATATTATGCAGATATGATCGATAGAACGACAATTACTATACTTATTACTCTTATTATTATCAATCTAACTCATATTATTAGCCATATTATGCTTATATGATCGATAGAACGACAATTACTATACTTATTACTCTTATTATTATCAATCTAACTCATATTATTAGGCATTTTGTGCTTATATGATCGACAGAACGACAATTACCATACCTAGTACACTCACTATTATCAATCTAACTCATATTATTAGCCACATTATGCTTATATGATCGATAGAACGACAATTACTATACTTATTGCACTCACTGCTATCAAGCTAACTCAGATTATTAGCCATATTACGCTTATATGATCGATAGTACGACTATTACTATACTCATTACTCTTATTATTATCAATCTAACTCATATTATTAGCCGTATTATGCTTATATGATCGATAGTACGACAATTACTATACTCATTACTCTTATTATTATCAATCTAACTCATATTATTAGCCGTATTATGCTTATATGATCGATAGAATGGCAATTACTATACTTATTACTCTTATTATTATCAATCTAACTCATATTATTAGCCACATTATGCTTATATGATCGATAGAACGACAATTACTATACTTATTGCACTCACTGTTATCAATCTAACTCATATTATTAGACATATTACGCAGATATGATCGATAGAACGACAATTACTACACTTATTACTCGTATTCTTATCAATCTAACTCATATTATTAGCCATATTATGCTTATATGATTGATAGAACGACAATTACTACACTCATTACTCTTATTATTATCAATCTAACTCATATTATTAGCCATATTATGGTTATATGACCGATAGAACGACAATTACTACACTTATTACTCTTATTCTTATCAATCTAACTCATATTATTAGCCATATTATGCTTATATGATTGATAGAACGACAATTACTACACTCATTACTCTTATTATTATCAATCTAACTCATATTATTAGCCATATTATGGTTATATGACCGATAGAACGACAATTACTATACTTATTACTCTTATTATTATCAATCTAACTCATATTATTAGCCATATTATGCAGATATAATCGAGACTACGACAATTACTGTACTCATTACTCTTATTATTATCAATCTAACTCATATTATTAGCCATATTGTGCTTATATGATCGATAGAACGACAATTACTATACTTATTACACTCACTATTATCAATCTGACTCATATTATTAGCCATATTGTGCTTATATGATCAATAGAACGACAATTACTGTACTTATTACACTCACTGTTATCAATCTAACTCATATTATTAGCCATATTATGCTTATATGATCGATAGTACGACAATTACTATACTCATTTCTCTTATTATTATCAATCTAACTCATATTATTAGCCATATTATGGTTATATGATCGATATAACGACAATTACTGTACTTATTACTCTTATTATTATTAATCTAGCTCATATTATTAGCCATATTATGCAGATATGATCGAGAGTACGACAATTACTATACATATTACACTCACTATTATCAATCTAACTCATATTATTAGCCATATTACGCAGATATGATCGATAGAACGACAATTACTATACTTATTACTCTTATTATTATCAATCTAACTCATATTATTAGCCATATTATTCTTATATGATTGATAGAACGACAATTACTATACTCATTATTCTTATTATTATCAATCTAACTCATATTATTAGCCTTATTATGCTTATATGATCGATAGAACGACAATTACTATACTTATTACTCTTATTATTACCAATCTAACTCAGATTATTAGCCATATTATGCTTATATGATCGATAGTACGACAATTACTATACTCATTACTCTTATTATTATCAATCTAACTCATATTATTAGCCGTATTATGCTTATATGATCGATAGAATGGCAATTACTATACTTATTACTCTTATTATTATCAATGTAACTCATATTATTAGCCACATTATGCTTATATGATCGATAGAACGACAATTACTATACCTATTGCACTAACTGTTATCAATCTAACTCATATTATTAGACATATTACGCAGATATGATCGATAGAACGACAATTACTACACTTATTACTCTTATTCTTATCAATCTAACTCATATTATTAGCCATATTATGCTTATATGACTGATAGAACGACAATTACTACACTCATTACTCTTATTATTATCAATCTAACTCATATTATTAGCCATATTATGGTTATATGACCGATAGAACGACAATTACTATACTTATTACTCTTATTATTATCAATCTAACTCATATTATTAACCATATTATGCAGATATGATCGGTAGGACGACAATTACTATACTTATTACTCTTATTATTATCAATCTAACTCATATTATTAGCCATATTGTGCTTATATGATCGATAGAACGACAATTACTATACATATTACACTCACTATTATCAATCTAACTCATATTATTAACCATATTATGCAGATATGATCGATAGAACGACAATTACTATACTTATTACTCTTATTATTATCAATCTATCTCATATTATTAGCCTTATTATGCTTATATGATCGATAGAACGACAACTAATATACTTATTACTCTTATTATTATCAATCTAACTCATATTATTAACCATATTATGCAGATATGATCGGTAGGACGACAATTACTATACTTATTACTCTTATTATTATCAATCAAACTCATATTATTAGCCATATTGTGCTTATATGATCGATAGAACGACAATTACTATACATATTACACTCACTATTATCAATCTAACTCATATTATTAACCATATTATGCAGATATGATCGATAGAACGACAATTACTATACTTATTACTCTTATTATTATCAATCTAACTCATATTATTAGCCATATTATGCTTATATGATCGATAGAACGACAATTACTATACTTATTACTCTTATTATTATCAATCTAACTCATATTATTAGGCATTTTGTGCTTATATGATCGACAGAACGACAATTACCATACCTAGTACACTCACTATTATCAATCTAACTCATATTATTAGCCACATTATGCTTATATGATCGATAGAACGACAATTACTATACTTATTGCACTCACTGCTATCAAGCTAACTCAGATTATTAGCCATATTACGCTTATATGATCGATAGTACGACTATTACTATACTCATTACTCTTATTATTATCAATCTAACTCATATTATTAGCCGTATTATGCTTATATGATCGATAGTACGACAATTACTATACTCATTACTCTTATTATTATCAATCTAACTCATATTATTAGCCGTATTATGCTTATATGATCGATAGAATGGCAATTACTATACTTATTACTCTTATTATTATCAATCTAACTCATATTATTAGCCACATTATGCTTATATGATCGATAGAACGACAATTACTATACTTATTGCACTCACTGTTATCAATCTAACTCAGATTATTAGGCATATTATGCTTATATGATCGATAGAACGACAATTACTATACTCATTACTCTTATTATTATCAATCTAACTCATATTATTAGCAATATTATGCTTATATGATCGATAGAACGACAATTACTATACTTCTTACCCTTATTATTATCAATCTAACTTATATTATTAGCCACATTGTGCTTATATGATCGATAGAACGACAATTACTATACTTATTACTCTTATTATTATCAATCTAACTCATATTAGAAGCCTTATTATGCTTATATGATCGATAGAACGACAACTACTATACTTATTACTCTTATTATTATCAATCTATCTCATATTATTAACCATATTATGCAGATATGATCGGTAGGACGACAATTACTATACTTATTACTCTTATTATTATCAATCTAACTCATATTATTAGCCATATTGTGCTTATATGATCGATAGAACGACAATTACTATACATATTACACTCACTATTATCAATCTAACTCAGATTATTAGCCATATTATGCTTATATGATCGATAGTACGACAATTACTACACGCATTTCTCTTACTATTATCAATCTAACTCATATTATTAGCCATATTATGCTTATATGATCGATAGTACGACAATTACTATACTCATTTCTCTTATTATTATCAATCTAACTCATATTATTAGCCATATTATGGTTATATGATCGATATAACGACAATTACTGTACTTATTACTCTTATTATTATCAATCTAGCTCATATTATTAGCCATATTATGCAGATATGATCGAGAGTACGACAATTACTATACATATTACACTCACTATTATCAATCTAACTCATATTATTAGCCATATTACGCAGATATGATCGATAGAACGACAATTACTATACTTATTACTCTTATTATTATCAATCTAACTCATATTATTAGCCATATTATTCTTATATGATTGATAGAACGACAATTACTATACTCATTATTCTTATTATTATCAATCTAACTCATATTATTAGCCTTATTATGCTTATATGATCGATAGAACGACAATTACTATACTTATTACTCTTATTATTACCAATCTAACTCAGATTATTAGCCATATTATGCTTATATGATCGATAGTTCGACAATTACTATACTCATTACTCTTATTATTATCAATCTAACTCATATTATTAGCCGTATTATGCTTATATGATCGATAGAATGGCAATTACTATACTTATTACTCTTATTATTATCAATGTAACTCATATTATTAGCCACATTATGCTTATATGATCGATAGAACGACAATTACTATACCTATTGCACTAACTGTTATCAATCTAACTCATATTATTAGACATATTACGCAGATATGATCGATAGAACGACAATTACTACACTTATTACTCTTATTCTTATCAATCTAACTCATATTATTAGCCATATTATGCTTATATGACTGATAGAACGACAATTACTACACTCATTACTCTTATTATTATCAATCTAACTCATATTATTAGCCATATTATGGTTATATGACCGATAGAACGACAATTACTATACTTATTACTCTTATTATTATCAATCTAACTCATATTATTAACCATATTATGCAGATATGATCGGTAGGACGACAATTACTATACTTATTACTCTTATTATTATCAATCTAACTCATATTATTAGCCATATTGTGCTTATATGATCGATAGAACGACAATTACTATACATATTACACTCACTATTATCAATCTAACTCATATTATTAACCATATTATGCAGATATGATCGATAGAACGACAATTACTATACTTATTACTCTTATTATTATCAATCTATCTCATATTATTAGCCTTATTATGCTTATATGATCGATAGAACGACAACTAATATACTTATTACTCTTATTATTATCAATCTAACTCATATTATTAACCATATTATGCAGATATGATCGGTAGGACGACAATTACTATACTTATTACTCTTATTATTATCAATCAAACTCATATTATTAGCCATATTGTGCTTATATGATCGATAGAACGACAATTACTATACATATTACACTCACTATTATCAATCTAACTCATATTATTAACCATATTATGCAGATATGATCGATAGAACGACAATTACTATACTTATTACTCTTATTATTATCAATCTAACTCATATTATTAGCCATATTATGCTTATATGATCGATAGAACGACAATTACTATACTTATTACTCTTATTATTATCAATCTAACTCATATTATTAGGCATTTTGTGCTTATATGATCGACAGAACGACAATTACCATACCTAGTACACTCACTATTATCAATCTAACTCATATTATTAGCCACATTATGCTTATATGATCGATAGAACGACAATTACTATACTTATTGCACTCACTGCTATCAAGCTAACTCAGATTATTAGCCATATTACGCTTATATGATCGATAGTACGACTATTACTATACTCATTACTCTTATTATTATCAATCTAACTCATATTATTAGCCGTATTATGCTTATATGATCGATAGTACGACAATTACTATACTCATTACTCTTATTATTATCAATCTAACTCATATTATTAGCCGTATTATGCTTATATGATCGATAGAATGGCAATTACTATACTTATTACTCTTATTATTATCAATCTAACTCATATTATTAGCCACATTATGCTTATATGATCGATAGAACGACAATTACTATACTTATTGCACTCACTGTTATCAATCTAACTCATATTATTAGACATATTACGCAGATATGATCGATAGAACGACAATTACTACACTTATTACTCGTATTCTTATCAATCTAACTCATATTATTAGCCATATTATGCTTATATGATTGATAGAACGACAATTACTACACTCATTACTCTTATTATTATCAATCTAACTCATATTATTAGCCATATTATGGTTATATGACCGATAGAACGACAATTACTACACTTATTACTCTTATTCTTATCAATCTAACTCATATTATTAGCCATATTATGCTTATATGATTGATAGAACGACAATTACTACACTCATTACTCTTATTATTATCAATCTAACTCATATTATTAGCCATATTATGGTTATATGACCGATAGAACGACAATTACTATACTTATTACTCTTATTATTATCAATCTAACTCATATTATTAGCCATATTATGCAGATATAATCGAGACTACGACAATTACTGTACTCATTACTCTTATTATTATCAATCTAACTCATATTATTAGCCATATTGTGCTTATATGATCGATAGAACGACAATTACTATACTTATTACACTCACTATTATCAATCTGACTCATATTATTAGCCATATTGTGCTTATATGATCAATAGAACGACAATTACTGTACTTATTACACTCACTGTTATCAATCTAACTCATATTATTAGCCATATTATGCTTATATGATCGATAGTACGACAATTACTATACTCATTTCTCTTATTATTATCAATCTAACTCATATTATTAGCCATATTATGGTTATATGATCGATATAACGACAATTACTGTACTTATTACTCTTATTATTATTAATCTAGCTCATATTATTAGCCATATTATGCAGATATGATCGAGAGTACGACAATTACTATACATATTACACTCACTATTATCAATCTAACTCATATTATTAGCCATATTACGCAGATATGATCGATAGAACGACAATTACTATACTTATTACTCTTATTATTATCAATCTAACTCATATTATTAGCCATATTATTCTTATATGATTGATAGAACGACAATTACTATACTCATTATTCTTATTATTATCAATCTAACTCATATTATTAGCCTTATTATGCTTATATGATCGATAGAACGACAATTACTATACTTATTACTCTTATTATTACCAATCTAACTCAGATTATTAGCCATATTATGCTTATATGATCGATAGTACGACAATTACTATACTCATTACTCTTATTATTATCAATCTAACTCATATTATTAGCCGTATTATGCTTATATGATCGATAGAATGGCAATTACTATACTTATTACTCTTATTATTATCAATGTAACTCATATTATTAGCCACATTATGCTTATATGATCGATAGAACGACAATTACTATACCTATTGCACTAACTGTTATCAATCTAACTCATATTATTAGACATATTACGCAGATATGATCGATAGAACGACAATTACTACACTTATTACTCTTATTCTTATCAATCTAACTCATATTATTAGCCATATTATGCTTATATGACTGATAGAACGACAATTACTACACTCATTACTCTTATTATTATCAATCTAACTCATATTATTAGCCATATTATGGTTATATGACCGATAGAACGACAATTACTATACTTATTACTCTTATTATTATCAATCTAACTCATATTATTAACCATATTATGCAGATATGATCGGTAGGACGACAATTACTATACTTATTACTCTTATTATTATCAATCTAACTCATATTATTAGCCATATTGTGCTTATATGATCGATAGAACGACAATTACTATACATATTACACTCACTATTATCAATCTAACTCATATTATTAACCATATTATGCAGATATGATCGATAGAACGACAATTACTATACTTATTACTCTTATTATTATCAATCTATCTCATATTATTAGCCTTATTATGCTTATATGATCGATAGAACGACAACTAATATACTTATTACTCTTATTATTATCAATCTAACTCATATTATTAACCATATTATGCAGATATGATCGGTAGGACGACAATTACTATACTTATTACTCTTATTATTATCAATCAAACTCATATTATTAGCCATATTGTGCTTATATGATCGATAGAACGACAATTACTATACATATTACACTCACTATTATCAATCTAACTCATATTATTAACCATATTATGCAGATATGATCGATAGAACGACAATTACTATACTTATTACTCTTATTATTATCAATCTAACTCATATTATTAGCCATATTATGCTTATATGATCGATAGAACGACAATTACTATACTTATTACTCTTATTATTATCAATCTAACTCATATTATTAGGCATTTTGTGCTTATATGATCGACAGAACGACAATTACCATACCTAGTACACTCACTATTATCAATCTAACTCATATTATTAGCCACATTATGCTTATATGATCGATAGAACGACAATTACTATACTTATTGCACTCACTGCTATCAAGCTAACTCAGATTATTAGCCATATTACGCTTATATGATCGATAGTACGACTATTACTATACTCATTACTCTTATTATTATCAATCTAACTCATATTATTAGCCGTATTATGCTTATATGATCGATAGTACGACAATTACTATACTCATTACTCTTATTATTATCAATCTAACTCATATTATTAGCCGTATTATGCTTATATGATCGATAGAATGGCAATTACTATACTTATTACTCTTATTATTATCAATCTAACTCATATTATTAGCCACATTATGCTTATATGATCGATAGAACGACAATTACTATACTTATTGCACTCACTGTTATCAATCTAACTCATATTATTAGACATATTACGCAGATATGATCGATAGAACGACAATTACTACACTTATTACTCGTATTCTTATCAATCTAACTCATATTATTAGCCATATTATGCTTATATGATTGATAGAACGACAATTACTACACTCATTACTCTTATTATTATCAATCTAACTCATATTATTAGCCATATTATGGTTATATGACCGATAGAACGACAATTACTACACTTATTACTCTTATTCTTATCAATCTAACTCATATTATTAGCCATATTATGCTTATATGATTGATAGAACGACAATTACTACACTCATTACTCTTATTATTATCAATCTAACTCATATTATTAGCCATATTATGGTTATATGACCGATAGAACGACAATTACTATACTTATTACTCTTATTATTATCAATCTAACTCATATTATTAGCCATATTATGCAGATATAATCGAGACTACGACAATTACTGTACTCATTACTCTTATTATTATCAATCTAACTCATATTATTAGCCATATTGTGCTTATATGATCGATAGAACGACAATTACTATACTTATTACACTCACTATTATCAATCTGACTCATATTATTAGCCATATTGTGCTTATATGATCAATAGAACGACAATTACTGTACTTATTACACTCACTGTTATCAATCTAACTCATATTATTAGCCACATTATGCTTATATGATCGATAGAACGACAATTACTATACTTATTGCACTCACTGTTATCAATCTAACTCAGATTATTAGGCATATTATGCTTATATGATCGATAGAACGACAATTACTATACTCATTACTCTTATTATTATCAATCTAACTCATATTATTAGCAATATTATGCTTATATGATCGATAGAACGACAATTACTATACTTCTTACCCTTATTATTATCAATCTAACTTATATTATTAGCCATATTGTGCTTATATGATCGATAGAACGACAATTACTATACTTATTACACTTATTATTATCAATCTAACTCATATTATTAGCCTTATTATGCTTATATGATCGATTGAACGACAACTACTATACTTATTACTCTTATTATTATCAATCTAACTCATATTATTAGCCATATTATGCAGATATAATCGAGACTACGACAATTACTGTACTCATTACTCTTATTATTATCAATCTAACTCATATTATTAGCCATATTGTGCTTATATGATCGATAGAACGACAATTACTATACTTATTACACTCACTATTATCAATCTGACTCATATTATTAGCCATATTGTGCTTATATGATCAATAGAACGACAATTACTGTACTTATTACACTCACTGTTATCAATCTAACTCATATTATTAGCCACATTATGCTTATATGATCGATAGAACGACAATTACTATACTTATTGCACTCACTGTTATCAATCTAACTCAGATTATTAGGCATATTATGCTTATATGATCGATAGAACGACAATTACTATACTCATTACTCTTATTATTATCAATCTAACTCATATTATTAGCAATATTATGCTTATATGATCGATAGAACGACAATTACTATACTTCTTACCCTTATTATTATCAATCTAACTTATATTATTAGCCATATTGTGCTTATATGATCGATAGAACGACAATTACTATACTTATTACTCTTATTATTATCAATCTAACTCATATTATTAGCCTTATTATGCTTATATGATCGATTGAACGACAACTACTATACTTATTACTCTTATTATTATCAATCTAACTCATATTATTAACCATATTATGCAGATATGATCGGTAGGACGACAATTACTATACTTATTACTCTTATTATTATCAATCTAACTCATATTATTAGCCATATTGTGCTTATATGATCGATAGAACGACAATTACTATACATATTACACTCACTATTATCAATCTAACTCAGATTATTAGCCATATTATGCTTATATGATCGATCGTACGACAATTACTACACGCATTTCTCTTACTATTATCAATCTAACTCATATTATTAGCCATATTATGCTTATATGATCGATAGTACCACAATTACTATACTCATTTCTCTTATTATTATCAATCTAACTCATATTATTAGCCATATTATGGTTATATGATCGATATAACGACAATTACTGTACTTATTACTCTTATTATTATCAATCTAGCTCATATTATTAGCCATATTATGCAGATATGATCGAGAGTACGACAATTACTATACTTATTACACTCACTATTATCAATCTAACTCATATTATTAGCCATATTACGCAGATATGATCGATAGAACGACAATTACTATACTTATTACTCTTATTATTATCAATCTAACTCATATTATTAGCCATATTATTCTTATATGATTGATAGAACGACAATTACTATACTCATTATTCTTATTATTATCAATCTAACTCATATTATTAGCCTTATTAGGCTTATATGATCGATAGAACGACAATTGCTATACTTATTACTCTTATTATTACCAATCTAACTCAGATTATTAGCCATATTATGCTTATATGATCGATAGTACGACAATTACTATACTCATTACTCTTATTATTATCAATCTAACTCATATTATTAGCCGTATTATGCTTATATGATCGATAGAATGGCAATTACTATACTTATTACTCTTATTATTATCAATGTAACTCATATTATTAGCCACATTATGCTTATATGATCGATAGAACGACAATTACTATACCTATTGCACTAACTGTTATCAATCTAACTCATATTATTAGACATATTACGCAGATATGATCGATAGAACGACAATTACTACACTTATTACTCTTATTCTTATCAATCTAACTCATATTATTGGCCTTATTATGCTTATATGACTGATAGAACGACAATTACTACACTCATTACTCTTATTATTATCAATCTAACTCATATTATTAGCCATATTATGGTTATATGACCGATAGAACGACAATTACTATACATATTACTCTTATTATTATCAATCTAACTCATATTATTAGCCATATTATGCAGATATAATCGAGACTACGACAATTACTGTACTCATTACTCTTATTATTATCAATCTAACTCATATTATTAGCCATATTGTGCTTATATGATCGATAAAACGACAATTACTATACTTATTACACTCACTATTATCAATCTGACTCATATTATTAGCCATATTATGCAGATAGGTTCGATAGAACGACAATTACTATACTTATTACTCTTATTATTATCAATCTAACTCATATTATTAGCCATATTATGCTTATATGATCGATAGAACGACAATTACTATACTTCCTACTCTTATTATTATCAATCTAACTTATTATATTAGCCATATTGTGCATATATGATCGATAGAACGAAAATTACTATACTTATTACTCTTATTATTATCTATCTGACTCATGTTATTAGCCATATTATTCATATATGATCGATAGAACGAGAATTACTGTACTTATTACACTCACTGTTATCAATCTAACTCATATTATTAGCCTTATTATGCTTATATGATCGATTGAACGACAACTACTATACTTATTACTCTTATTATTATCAATCTAACTCATATTATTAGCCATATTATGCAGATATAATCGAGACTACGACAATTACTGTACTCATTACTCTTATTATTATCAATCTAACTCATATTATTAGCCATATTGTGCTTATATGATCGATAGAACGACAATTACTATACTTATTACACTCACTATTATCAATCTGACTCATATTATTAGCCATATTGTGCTTATATGATCAATAGAACGACAATTACTGTACTTATTACACTCACTGTTATCAATCTAACTCATATTATTAGCCACATTATGCTTATATGATCGATAGAACGACAATTACTATACTTATTGCACTCACTGTTATCAATCTAACTCAGATTATTAGGCATATTATGCTTATATGATCGATAGAACGACAATTACTATACTCATTACTCTTATTATTATCAATCTAACTCATATTATTAGCAATATTATGCTTATATGATCGATAGAACGACAATTACTATACTTCTTACCCTTATTATTATCAATCTAACTTATATTATTAGCCATATTGTGCTTATATGATCGATAGAACGACAATTACTATACTTATTACTCTTATTATTATCAATCTAACTCATATTATTAGCCTTATTATGCTTATATGATCGATTGAACGACAACTACTATACTTATTACTCTTATTATTATCAATCTAACTCATATTATTAACCATATTATGCAGATATGATCGGTAGGACGACAATTACTATACTTATTACTCTTATTATTATCAATCTAACTCATATTATTAGCCATATTGTGCTTATATGATCGATAGAACGACAATTACTATACATATTACACTCACTATTATCAATCTAACTCAGATTATTAGCCATATTATGCTTATATGATCGATCGTACGACAATTACTACACGCATTTCTCTTACTATTATCAATCTAACTCATATTATTAGCCATATTATGCTTATATGATCGATAGTACCACAATTACTATACTCATTACTCTTATTCTTATCAATCTAACTCATATTATTAGCCATATTATGCTTATATGATTGATAGAACGACAATTACTACACTCATTACTCTTATTATTATCAATCTAACTCATATTATTAGCCATATTATGGTTATATGACCGATAGAACGACAATTACTATACTTATTACTCTTATTATTATCAATCTAACTCATATTATTAGCCATATTATGCAGATATAATCGAGACTACGACAATTACTGTACTCATTACTCTTATTATTATCAATCTAACTCATATTATTAGCCATATTGTGCTTATATGATCGATAGAACGACAATTACTATACTTATTACACTCACTATTATCAATCTGACTCATATTATTAGCCATATTGTGCTTATATGATCGATAGAACGACAATTACTATTCTTATTACACTCACTATTATCAATCTAACTCATATTATTAGCCATATTACGCAGATATGATCGATAGAACGACAATTACTATACTTATTACTCTTATTATTATCAATCTAACTCATATTATTAGCCATATTATGCTTATATGATCGATAGTACGACAATTACTATACTTATTACTCTTATTATTATCAATCTAACTCATATTATTAACCATATTATGCAGATATGATCGGTAGGACGACAATTACTAGACTTATTACTCTTATTATTATCAATCTAACTCATATTATTAGCCATATTGTGCTTATATGATCGATAGAACGACAATTACTATACATATTACACTCACTATTATCAATCTAACTCATATTATTAACCATATTATGCAGATATGATCGATAGAACGACAATTACTATACTTATTACTCTTATTATTATCAATCTATCTCATATTATTAGCCTTATTATGCTTATATGATCGATAGAACGACAACTAATATACTTATTACTCTTATTATTATCAATCTAACTCATATTATTAACCATATTATGCAGAAGTGATCGGTAGGACGACAATTACTATACTTATTACTCTTATTATTATCAATCTAACTCATATTATTAGCCATATTGTGCTTATATGATCGATAGAACGACAATTACTATACATATTACACTCACTATTATCAATCTAACTCATATTATTAGGCATTTTGTGCTTATATGATCGACAGAACGACAATTACCATACCTATTACACTCACTATTATCAATCTAACTCATATTATTAGCCACATTATGCTTATATGATCGATAGAACGACAATTACTATACTTATTGCACTCACTGCTATCAATCTAACTCAGATTATTAGCCATATTACGCTTATATGATCGATAGTACGACAATTACTATACTCATTACTCTTATTATTATCAATCTAACTCATATTATTAGCCGTATTATGCTTATATGATCGATAGTACGACAATTACTATACTCATTTCTCTTATTATTATCAACCTAACTCATATTATTAGCCATATTATGCTTATACGATCGATAAAACCACAATTACTACACTTATTACACTCACTATTATCAATATAACTCATATTATTAACCATATTATGCTTATATGATCGATAGAACGACAATTACTGTACTTATTACTCTTATTATTTCCAATCTAGCTCATATTATTAGCCATATTATGCAGATATCATCGAGACTACGACAATTACTGTACTCATTACTCTCATTATTATCAGTCTAACTCATATCATTAGCCATATTGTGCTTATATGATCGATAGAACGACAATTACTATACTTATTACTCTTATTACTATCAATCTAACTCAGATTATTAGCCATATTATGCTTATATGATCGATAGTACGACAATTACTATACTCATTACTCTTATTATTATCAATCTAACTCATATTATTAGCCGTATTATGCTTATATGATCGATAGAATGGCAATTACTATACTTATTACTCTTATTATTATCAATCTAACTCATATTATTAGCCACATTATGCTTATATGATCGATAGAACGACAATTACTATACTTATTGCACTCACTGTTATCAATCTAACTCATACTATTAGACATATTACGCAGATATGATCGATAGAACGACAATTACTACACTTATTACTCTTATTCTTATCAATCTAACTCATATTATTAGCCATATTATGCTTATATGATTGATAGAACAACAATTACTACACTCATTACTCTTATTATTATCAATCTAACTCATATTATTAGCCATATTATGGTTATATGACCGATAGAACGACAATTACTACACTTATTACTCTTATTATTATCTATCTGACTCATGTTATTAGCCATATTATTCATATATGATCGATGGAACGACAATTACTGTACTTATTACACTCACTGTTATCAATCCAACTCATATTATTAGCCACATTATGCTTATATGATCGATAGAACGACAATTACTATACTTATTGCACTCACTGTTATCAATCTAACTCAGATTATTAGGCATATTATGCTTATATGATCGATAGCACGACAATTACTATACTCATTACTCTTGTTATTATCAATCTAACTCATATTATTGGCAATATTATGCTTATATGATCGATAGAACGACAATTACTGTACTTATTACTCTTATTATTTCCAATCTAGCTCATATTATTAGCCATATTATGCAGATATGATCTCGAGTACGACAATTACTATACTTATTACTCTTATTCTTATCAATCTAACTCATATTATTAGCCATATTATGCTTATATGATTGATAGAACGACAATTACTACACTCATTACTCTTATTATTATCAATCTAACTCATATTATTAGCCATATTATGGTTATATGACCGATAGAACGACAATTACTATACTTATTACTCTTATTATTATCAATCTAACTCATATTATTAGCCATATTATGCAGATATAATCGAGACTACGACAATTACTGTACTCATTACTCTCATTATTATCAGTCTAACTCATATCATTAGCCATATTGTGCTTATATGATCGATAGAACGACAATTACTATACTTATTACTCTTATTACTATCAATCTAACTCAGATTATTAGCCATATTATGCTTATATGATCGATAGTACGACAATTACTATACTCATTACTCTTATTATTATCAATCTAACTCATATTATTAGCCGTATTATGCTTATATGATCGATAGAATGGCAATTACTATACTTATTACTCTTATTATTATCAATCTAACTCATATTATTAGCCATATTATGGTTATATGACCGATAGAACGACAATTACTATACTTATTACTCTTATTATTATCAATCTAACTCATATTATTAGCCATATTATGCAGATATAATCGAGACTACGACAATTACTGTACTCATTACTCTCATTATTATCAGTCTAACTCATATCATTAGCCATATTGTGCTTATATGATCGATAGAACGACAATTACTATACTTATTACTCTTATTACTATCAATCTAACTCAGATTATTAGCCATATTATGCTTATATGATCGATAGTACGACAATTACTATACTCATTACTCTTATTATTATCAATCTAACTCATATTATTAGCCGTATTATGCTTATATGATCGATAGAATGGCAATTACTATACTTATTACTCTTATTATTATCAATCTAACTCATATTATTAGCCACATTATGCTTATATGATCGATAGAACGACAATTACTATACTTATTGCACTCACTGTTATCAATCTAACTCATACTATTAGACATATTACGCAGATATGATCGATAGAACGACAATTACTACACTTATTACTCTTATTCTTATCAATCTAACTCATATTATTAGCCATATTATGCTTATATGATTGATAGAACGACAATTACTACACTCATTACTCTTATTATTATCAATCTAACTCATATTATTAGCCACATTATGCTTATATGATCGATAGAACACAATTACTATACTTATTGCACTCACTGTTATCAATCTAACTCATATTATTAGACATATTACGCAGATATGATCGATAGAACGACAATTACTACACTTATTACTCTTATTCTTATCAATCTAACTCATATTATTAGCCATATTATGCTTATATGATTGATAGAACGACAATTACTACACTCATTACTCTTATTATTATCAATCTAACTCATATTATTAGCCATATTATGGTTATATGACCGATAGAACGACAATTACTACACTTATTACTCTTATTCTTATCAATCTAACTCATATTATTAGCCATAATATGCTTATATGATTGATAGAACGACAATTACTACACTCATTACTCTTATTATTATCAATCTAACTCATATTATTAGCCATATTATGGTTATATGACCGATAGAACGACAATTACTATACTTATTACTCTTATTATTATCAATCTAACTCATATTATTAGCCATATTATGCAGATATAATCGAGACTACGACAATTACTGTACTCATTACTCTTATTATTATCAATCTAACTCATATTATTAGCCATATTGTGCTTATATGATCGATAGAACGACAATTACTATACTTATTACACTCACTATTATCAATCTGACTTATATTATTAGCCATATTGTGCTTATATGATCGATAGAACGACAATTACTATTCTTATTACACTCACTATTATCAATCTAACTCATATTATTAGCCATATTACGCAGATATGATCGATAGAACGACAATTACTATACTTATTACTCTTATTATTATCAATCTAACTCATATTATTAGCCATATTATGCAGATATAATCGAGACTACGACAATTACTGTACTCATTACTCTTATTATTATCAATCTAACTCATATTATTAGCCATATTGTGCTTATATGATCGATAGAACGACAATTACTATACTTATTACACTCACTATTATCAATCTGACTCATATTATTAGCCATATTGTGCTTATATGATCGATAGAACGACAATTACTATTCTTATTACACTCACTATTATCAATCTAACTCATATTATTAGCCATATTACGCAGATATGATCGATAGAACGACAATTACTATACTTATTACTCTTATTATTATCAATCTAACTCATATTATTAGCCATATTATGCTTATATGATCGATAGTACGACAATTACTATACTTATTACTCTTATTATTATCAATCTAACTCATATTATTAACCATATTATTCAGATATGATCGGTAGGACGACAATTACTATACGTATTACTCTTATTATTATCAATCTAACTCATATTATTAGCCATATTGTGCTTATATGATCGATAGAACGACAATTACTATACATATTACACTCACTATTATCAATCTAACTCATATTATTAACCATATTATGCAGATATGATCGATAGAACGACAATTACTATACTTATTACTCTTATTATATCAATCTATCTCATATTATTAGCCTTATTATGCTTATATGATCGATAGAACGACAACTAATATACTTATTACTCTTATTATTATCAATCTAAGTCATATTATTAACCATATTATGCAGATATGATCGGTAGGACGACAATTACTATACTTATTACTCTTATTATTATCAATCTAACTCATATTATTAGCCGTATTATGCTTATATGATCGATAGTACGACAATTACTATACTCATTTCTCTTATTATTATCAACCTAACTCATATTATTAGCCATATTATGCTTATACGATCGATAAAACCACAATTACTACACTTATTACACACACTATTATCAATATAACTCATATTATTAACCATATTATGCAGATAGGTTCGATAGAACGACAATTGCTATACTTATTACTCTTATTATTATCAATCTAACTCATATTATTAGTAATATTATGCTTATATGATCGATAGAACGACAATTACTATACATATTACACTCACTATTATCAATCTAACTCATATTATTAGGCATTTTGTGCTTATATGATCGACAGAACGACAATTACCATACCTATTACACTCACTATTATCAATCTAACTCATATTATTAGCCACATTATGCTTATATGATCGATAGAACGACAATTACTATACTTATTGCACTCACTGCGATCAATCTAACTCAGATTATTAGCCATATTACGCTTATATGATCGATAGTACGACAATTACTATACTCATTACTCTTATTATTATCAATCTAACTCATATTATTAGCCGTATTATGCTTATATGATCGATAGTACGACAATTACTATACTCATTTCTCTTATTATTATCAACCTAACTCATATTATTAGCCATATTATGCTTATACGATCGATAAAACCACAATTACTACACTTATTACACTCACTATTATCAATATAACTCATATTATTAACCATATTATGCAGATAGGTTCGATAGAACGACAATTACTATACTTATTACTCTTATTATTATCAATCTAACTCATATTATTAGCCATATTGTGCTTATATGATCGATAGAACGACAATTACCATACATATTACACTCACTATTATCAATCTAACTCATATTATTAACCATATTATGCAGATATGATCGATAGAACGACAATTACTATACTTATTACTCTTATTATTATCAATCTATCTCATATTATTAACCTTATTATGCTTATATGATCGATAGAACGACAACTAATATACTTATTACTCTTATTATTATCAATCTAACTCATATTATTAACCATATTATGCAGATATGATCGGTAGGACGACAATTACTATACTTATTACTCTTATTATTATCAATCTAACTCATATTATTAGCCATATTGTGCTTATATGATCGATAGAACGACAATTACTATACATATTACACTCACTATTATCAATCTAACTCATATTATTAACCATATTATGCAGATATGATCGATAGAACGACAATTACTATACTTATTACTCTTATTATTATCAATCTAACTCATATTATTAGCCATATTATGCTTATATGATCGATAGAACGACAATTACTATACTTATTACTCTTATTATTATCAATCTAACTCATATTATTAGCCATATTATACTTATATGATCGATAGAACGACAATTACTATACTTATTACTCTTATTATTATCAATCTAACTCATATTATTAGTAATATTATGCTTATATGATCGATAGAACGACAATTGCTATACTTATTACTCTTATTATTATCAATCTAACTCATATTATTAGGCATTTTGTGCTTATATGATCGATAGAACGACAATTACTATACATATTACACTCACTATTATCAATCTAACTCATGTTATTAGCCACATTATGCTTATATGATCGATAGAACGACAATTACTATACTTATTACTCTTATTATTATCAATCTAACTCATATTATTAGCCATATTATGCTTATATGATCGATAGAACGACAATTACTATACTTATTACTCTTATTATTATCAATCTAACTCATATTATTAGCCACATTATGCTTATATGATCGATAGAAGAACAATTACTATTCTCATTACTCTTATTATTATCAATCTAACTCATATTGTTAGCCATATTATGCTTATATGATCGATAGTACGACAATTACTATACTCATTTCTCTTATTATTATCAATCTAACTCATATTATTAGCCGTATTATGCTTATACGATCGATAAAACGACAATTACTACACTTATTACACTCACTATTATCAATCTAACTCATATTATTAACCATATTATGCAGATAGGTTCGATGGAACGACAATTACTATACTTATTACTCTTATTATTATCAATCTAACTCATGTTATTTGCCATATTATGCATATATGATCGGTAGAACGACAATTACTGTACTTATTACTCTCACTGCTATCAATCTAACTCATATTATTAGCCATATTACGCTTATATGATCGATACAACGACAATTACTATACTTCTTACTCTTATTATTATCAATCTAACTTATATTATTAGCCATATTGTGCTTATATGATCGATAGAACGACAATTACTATACTTATTACTCTTATTATTATCAATCTAACTCATATTATTAGCCTTATTATGCTTATATGATCGATAGAACGACAATTACTATACTTATTACTCTTATTATTATCAATCTAACTCATACTATTAGCCATATTATGCTTATATGATCGATAGAACGACAATTACTATACTTATTACTCTTACTATTATCAATCTACCTCATATTATTAGTAATATTATGCTTATATGATCGATAGAACGACAATTACTATACTTCTTACTCTTATTATTATCAATCTAACTTATATTATTAGCCATATTGTGCTTATATGATCGATAGAACGACAATTACTATACTTATTACTCTTATTATTATCAATCTAACTCATATTATTAACCATATTATGCAGATATGATCGGTAGGACGACAATTACTATACTTATTACTCTTATTATTATCAATCTAACTCTTATTATTAGCCATATTGTGCTTATATGATCGATAGAACGGCAATTAATATACTCATTACTCTTATTATTATCAATCTAACTCATATTATTAGCCACATTGTGCTTATATGATCGATAGAACGACAATTACTACACTTATTACTCTTATTATTATCAATCTAACGCATATTACTAGCCATATTATGCTTCTATAATCGATAGAACGACAATTGCTATACTAATTACACTCACTATTATCAATCTAACTCATATTATTTGCCATATTATGGGTATATGATCGATACAACGACAATTACTATACTTATTACTCTTATTATTATCAATCTAACTCATATTATTAGCCATATTGTGCTTATATGATCAATAGAACGACAATTACTGCACTTATTACACTCACTGTTATCAATCTAACTCATATTATTAGCCACAGTATGCTTATATGATCGATAGAACGACAATTACTATACTTATTGCACTCACTGTTATCAATCTAACTCAGATTATTAGGCATATTATGCTTATATGATCGATAGAACGACAATTACTATACTCATTACTCTTATTATTATCAATCTAACTCATATTATTAGCAATATTATGCTTATATGATCGATAGAACGACAATTACTATACTCATTACTCTTATTATTATCAATCTACCTCATATTATTAGTAATATTATGCTTATATGATCGATAGAACGACAATTACTATACTTCTTACCCTTATTATTATCAATCTAACTTATATTATTAGCCATATTGTGCTTATATGATCGATAGAACGACAATTACTATACTTATTACTCTTATTATTATCAATCTAACTCATATTATTAGCCTTATTATGCTTATATGATCGATAGAACGACAACTACTATACTTATTACTCTTATTATTATCAATCTAACTCATATTATTAACCATATTATGCAGATATGATCGGTAGGACGACAATTACTATACTTATTACTCTTATTATTATCAATCTAACTCATATTATTAGCCATATTGTGCTTATATGATCGATAGAACGACAATTACTATACATATTACACTCACTATTATCAATCTAACTCAGATTATTAGCCATATTATGCTTATATGATCGATAGTACGACAATTACTACACGCATTTCTCTTACTATTATCAATCTAACTCATATTATTAGCCATATTATGCTTATATGATCGATAGTACGACAATTACTATACTCATTTCTCTTATTATTATCAATCTAACTCATATTATTAGCCATATTATGGTTATATGATCGATAAAACGACAATTACTGTACTTATTACTCTTATTATTATCAATCTAGCTCATATTATTAGCCATATTATGCAGATATGATCGAGAGTACGACAATTACTATACTTATTACACTCACTATTATCAATCTAACTCTTATTATTAGCCATATTACGCAGATATGATCGATAGAACGACAATTACTATACTTATTACTCTTATTATTATCAATCTAACTCATATTATTAGCCATATTATTCTTATATGATTGATAGAACGACAATTACTATACTCATTATTCTTATTATTATCAATCTAACTCATATTATTAGCCTTATTATGCTTATATGATCGATAGAACGACAATTACTATACTTATTACTCTTATTATTATCAATCTAACTCAGATTATTAGCCATATTATGCTTATATGATCGATAGTACGACAATTACTATACTCATTACTGTTATTATTATCAATCTAACTCATATTATTAGCCATATTGTGCTTATATGATCAATAGAACGACAATTACTGTACTTATTACACTCACTGTTATCAATCTAACTCATATTATTAGCCACATTATGCTTATATGATCGATAGAACGACAATTACTATACTTATTGCACTCACTGTTATCAATCTAACTCAGATTATTAGGCATATTATGCTTATATGATCGATAGAACGACAATTACTATACTCATTACTCTTATTATTATCAATCTACTTCATATTATTAGTAATATTATGCTTATATGATCGATAGAACGACAATTACTATACTTCTTACTCTTATTATTATCAGTCTAACGCATATTATTAGCCATATTATGATTATATAATCGATAGAACGACAATTGCTATACTAATTACACTCACTATTATCAATCTAACTCATATTATTTGCCATATTATGGGTATATGATCGATACAACGACAATTACTATACTTATTACTCTTATTATTATCAATCTAACTCATATTATTAGCCATATTGTGCTTATATGATCAATAGAACGACAATTACTGTACTTATTACACTCACTGTTATCAATCTAACTCATATTATTAGCCACATTATGCTTATATGATCGATAGAACGACAATTACTATACTTATTGCACTCACTGTTATCAATCTAACTCAGATTATTAGGCATATTATGCTTATATGATCGATAGAACGACAATTACTATACTCATTACTCTTATTATTATCAATCTAACTCATATTATTAGCCTTATTATGCTTATATGATCGATAGAACGACAACTACTATACTTATTACTCTTATTATTATCAATCTAACTCATATGATTAACCATATTATGCAGATATGATCGGTAGGACGACAATTACTATACTTATTACTCTTATTATTATCAATCTAACTCATATTATTAGCCATATTGTGCTTATATGATCGATAGAACGACAATTACTATACATATTACACTCACTATTATCAATCTAACTCAGATTATTAGCCATATTATGCTTATATGATCGATAGTACGACAATTACTACACGCATTTCTCTTACTATTATCAATCTAACTCATATTATTAGCCATATTATGCTTATATGATCGATAGTACGACAATTACTATACTCATTTCTCTTATTATTATCAATCTAACTCATATTATTAGCCATATTATGGTTATATGATCGATATAACGACAATTACTGTACTTATTACTCTTATTATTATCAATCTAGCTCATATTATTAGCCATATTACGCAGATATGATCGAGAGTACGACAATTACTATACTTATTACACTCACTATTATCAATCTAACTCATATTATTAGCCATATTACACAGATATGATCGATAGAACGACAATTACTATACTTATTACTCTTATTATTATCAATCTAACTCATATTATTAGCCATATTATTCTTATATGATTGATAGAACGACAATTACTATACTCATTATTCTTATTATTATCAATCTAACTCATATTATTAGCCTTATTATGCTTATATGATCGATAGAACGACAATTACTATACTTATTACTCTTATTATTATCAATCTAACTCAGATTATTAGCCATATTATGCTTATATGATCGATAGTACGACAATTACTATACTCATTACTGTTATTATTATCAATCTAACTCATATTATTAGCCATATTGTGCTTATATGATCAATAGAACGACAATTACTGTACTTATTACACTCACTGTTATCAATCTAACTCATATTATTAGCCACATTATGCTTATATGATCGATAGAACGACAATTACTATACTTATTGCACTCACTGTTATCAATCTAACTCAGATTATTAGGCATATTATGCTTATATGATCGATAGAACGACAATTACTATACTCATTACTCTTATTATTATCAATCTACTTCATATTATTAGTAATATTATGCTTATATGATCGATAGAACGACAATTACTATACTTCTTACTCTTATTATTATCAGTCTAACGCATATTATTAGCCATATTATGATTATATAATCGATAGAACGACAATTGCTATACTAATTACACTCACTATTATCAATCTAACTCATATTATTTGCCATATTATGGGTATATGATCGATACAACGACAATTACTATACTTATTACTCTTATTATTATCAATCTAACTCATATTATTAGCCATATTGTGCTTATATGATCAATAGAACGACAATTACTGTACTTATTACACTCACTGTTATCAATCTAACTCATATTATTAGCCACATTATGCTTATATGATCGATAGAACGACAATTACTATACTTATTGCACTCACTGTTATCAATCTAACTCAGATTATTAGGCATATTATGCTTATATGATCGATAGAACGACAATTACTATACTCATTACTCTTATTATTATCAATCTAACTCATATTATTAGCCTTATTATGCTTATATGATCGATAGAACGACAACTACTATACTTATTACTCTTATTATTATCAATCTAACTCATATGATTAACCATATTATGCAGATATGATCGGTAGGACGACAATTACTATACTTATTACTCTTATTATTATCAATCTAACTCATATTATTAGCCATATTGTGCTTATATGATCGATAGAACGACAATTACTATACATATTACACTCACTATTATCAATCTAACTCAGATTATTAGCCATATTATGCTTATATGATCGATAGTACGACAATTACTACACGCATTTCTCTTACTATTATCAATCTAACTCATATTATTAGCCATATTATGCTTATATGATCGATAGTACGACAATTACTATACTCATTTCTCTTATTATTATCAATCTAACTCATATTATTAGCCATATTATGGTTATATGATCGATATAACGACAATTACTGTACTTATTACTCTTATTATTATCAATCTAGCTCATATTATTAGCCATATTACGCAGATATGATCGAGAGTACGACAATTACTATACTTATTACACTCACTATTATCAATCTAACTCATATTATTAGCCATATTACACAGATATGATCGATAGAACGACAATTACTATACTTATTACTCTTATTATTATCAATCTAACTCATATTATTAGCCATATTATTCTTATATGATTGATAGAACGACAATTACTATACTCATTATTCTTATTATTATCAATCTAACTCATATTATTAGCCTTATTATGCTTATATGATCGATAGAACGACAATTACTATACTTATTACTCTTATTATTACCAATCTAACTCAGATTATTAGCCATATTATGCTTATATGATCGATAGTACGACAATTACTATACTCATTACTCTTATTATTATCAATCTAACTCATATTATTAGCCGTATTATGCTTATATGATCGATAGAATGGCAATTACTATACTTATTACTCTTATTATAATCAATGTAACTCATATTATTAGCCACATTATGCTTATATGATCGATAGAACGACAATTACTATACCTATTGCACTAACTGTTATCAATCTAACTCATATTATTAGACATATTACGCAGATATGATCGATAGAACGACAATTACTACACTTATTACTCTTATTCTTATCAATCTAACTCATATTATTAGCCATATTATGCTTATATGACTGATAGAACGACAATTACTACACTCATTACTCTTATTATTATCAATCTAACTCATATTATTAGCCATATTATGGTTATATGACCGATAGAACGACAATTACTATACTCATTACTCTTATTATTATCAATTTAACTCATATTATTAGCCATATTATGCAGATATAATCGAGACTACGACAATTACTGTACTCATTACTCTTATTATTATCAATCTAACTCATATTATTAGCCATATTGTGCTTATATGATCGATAGAACGACAATTACTATACTTATTACTCTTATTATTATCAATCTATCTCATATTATTAGCCTTATTATGCTTATATGATCGATAGAACGACAACTAATATACTTATTACTCTTATTATTATCAATCTAACACATATTATTAACCATATTATGCAGATATGATCGGTAGGACGACAATTACTATACTTATTACTCTTATTATTATCAATCTAACTCATATTATTAGCCATATTGTGCTTATATGATCGATAGAACGACAATTACTATACATATTACACTCACTATTATCAATCTAACTCATATTATTAGGCATTTTGTGCTTATATGATCGACAGAACGACAATTACCATACCTATTACACTCACTATTATCAATCTAACTCATATTATTAGCCACATTATGCTTATATGATCGATAGAACGACAATTACTATACTTATTGCACTCACTGCTATCAATCTAACTCAGATTATTAGCCATATTACGCTTATATGATCGATAGTACGACAATTAATATACTCATTACTCTTATTATTATCAATCTAACTCATATTATTAGCCGTATTATGCTTATATGATCGATAGTACGACAATTACTATACTCATTTCTCTTATTATTATCAACCTAACTCATATTATTAGCCATATTATGCTTATACGATCGATAAAACCACAATTACTACACTTATTACACTCACTATTATCAATATAACTCATATTATTAACCATATTATGCAGATAGGTTCGATAGAACGACAATTACTATACTTATTACTCTTATTATTATCAATCTAACTCATATTATTAGTAATATTATGCTTATATGATCGATAGAACGACAATTGCTATACTTATTACTCTTATTATTATCAATCTAACTCATATTATTAGGCATTTTGTGCTTATATGATCGATAGAACGACAATTACTATACATATTACACTCACTATTATCAATCTAACTCATATTATTAGCCACATTATGCTTATATGATCGATAGAACGACAATTACTATACTTATTACTCTTATTATTATCAATCTAACTCATATTATTAGCCATATTATGCTTATATGATCGATAGAACGACAATTACTATACTTATTACTCTTATTATTATCAATCTAACTCATATTATTAGCCACATTATGCTTATATGATCGATAGAAGAACAATTACTATTCTCATTACTCATATTATTATCAATCTAACTCATATTGTTAGCCATATTATGCTTATATGATCGATAGTACGACAATTACTATACTCATTTCTCTTATTATTATCAATCTAACTCATATTATTAGCCGTATTATGCTTATACGATCGATAAAACGACAATTACTACACTTATTACACTCACTATTATCAATCTAACTCATATTATTAACCATATTATGCAGATAGGTTCGATGGAACGACAATTACTATACTTATTACTCTTATTATTATCAATCTAACTCATGTTATTTGCCATATTATGCATATACGATCGATAGAACGACAATTACTGTACTTATTACTCTCACTGCTATCAATCTAACTCATATTATTAGCCATATTACGCTTATATGATCGATACAACGACAATTACTATACTTCTTACTCTTATTATTATCAATCTAACTTATATTATTAGCCATATTGTGCTTATATGATCGATAGAACGACAATTACTATACTTATTACTCTTATTATTATCAATCTAACTCATATTATTAACCATATTATGCAGATATGATCGGTAGGACGACAATTACTATACTTATTACTCTTATTATTAGCCATATTGTGCTTATATGATCGATAGAACGGCAATTACTATACTTATTACACTCACTATTATCAATCTAACTCATATTATTAGCCATATTACGCAGATATGATCGATAGAACGACAATTACTATACTTATTACTCTTATTATTATCAATCTAACTCATATTATTAGCCATATTATTCTTATATGATTGATAGAACGACAATTACTATACTCATTATTCTTATTATTATCAATCTAACTCATATTATTAGCCTTATTATGCTTATATGATCGATAGAACGACAATTACTATACTTATTACTCTTATTACTATCAATCTAACTCAGATTATTAGCCATATTATGCTTATATGATCGATAGTACGACAATTACTATACTCATTACTCTTATTATTATCAATCTAACTCATATTATTAGCCATATTATGGTTATATGACCGATAGAACGACAATTACTACACTTATTACTCTTATTCTTATCAATCTAACTCATATTATTAGCCATATTATGCTTATATGATTGATAGAACGACAATTACTACACTCATTACTCTTATTATTATCAATCTAAATCATATTATTAGCCATATTATGGTTATATGACCGATAGAACGACAATTACTATACTTATTACTCTTATTATTATCAATCTAACTCATATTATTAGCCATATTATGCAGATATAATCGAGACTACGACAATTACTGTACTCATTACTCTTATTATTATCAATCTAACTCATATTATTAGCCATATTGTGCTTATATGATCGATAGAACGACAATTACTGTACTTATTACACTCACTGTTATCAATCTAACTCATATTATTAGCCACATTATGCTTATATGATCGATAGAACGACAATTACTATACTTATTGCACTCACTGTTATCAATCTAACTCAGATTATTAGGCATATTATGCTTATATGATCGATAGAACGACAATTACTATACTCATTACTCTTATTATTATCAATCTACTTCATATTATTAGTAATATTATGCTTATATGATCGATAGAACGACAATTACTATACTTCTTACTCTTATTATTATCAGTCTAACGCATATTATTAGCCATATTATGATTATATAATCGATAGAACGACAATTGCTATACTAATTACACTCACTATTATCAATCTAACTCATATTATTTGCCATATTATGGGTATATGATCGATACAACGACAATTACTATACTTATTACTCTTATTATTATCAATCTAACTCATATTATTAGCCATATTGTGCTTATATGATCAATAGAACGACAATTACTGTACTTATTACACTCACTGTTATCAATCTAACTCATATTATTAGCCACATTATGCTTATATGATCGATAGAACGACAATTACTATACTTATTGCACTCACTGTTATCAATCTAACTCAGATTATTAGGCATATTATGCTTATATGATCGATAGAACGACAATTACTATACTCATTACTCTTATTATTATCAATCTAACTCATATTATTAGCCTTATTATGCTTATATGATCGATAGAACGACAACTACTATACTTATTACTCTTATTATTATCAATCTAACTCATATTATTAACCATATTATGCAGATATGATCGGTAGGACGACAATTACTATACTTATTACTCTTATTATTATCAATCTAACTCATATTATTAGCCATATTGTGCTTATATGATCGATAGAACGACAATTACTATACATATTACACTCACTATTATCAATCTAACTCAGATTATTAGCCATATTATGCTTATATGATCGATAGTACGACAATTACTACACGCATTTCTCTTACTATTATCAATCTAACTCATATTATTAGCCATATTATGCTTATATGATCGATAGTACGACAATTACTATACTCATTTCTCTTATTATTATCAATCTAACTCATATTATTAGCCATATTATGGTTATATGATCGATATAACGACAATTACTGTACTTATTACTCTTATTATTATCAATCTAGCTCATATTATTAGCCATATTATGCAGATATGATCGAGAGTACGACAATTACTATACTTATTACACTCACTATTATCAATCTAACTCATATTATTAGCCATATTACACAGATATGATCGATAGAACGACAATTACTATACTTATTACTCTTATTATTATCAATCTAACTCATATTATTAGCCATATTATTCTTATATGATTGATAGAACGACAATTACTATACTCATTATTCTTATTATTATCAATCTAACTCATATTATTAGCCTTATTCTGCTTATATGATCGATAGAACGACAATTACTATACTTATTACTCTTATTATTACCAATCTAACTCAGATTATTAGCCATATTATGCTTATATGATCGATAGTACGACAATTACTATACTCATTACTCTTATTATTATCAATCTAACTCATATTATTAGCCGTATTATGCTTATATGATCGATAGAATGGCAATTACTATACTTATTACTCTTATTATAATCAATGTAACTCATATTATTAGCCACATTATGCTTATATGATCGATAGAACGACAATTACTATACCTATTGCACTAACTGTTATCAATCTAACTCATATTATTAGACATATTACGCAGATATGATCGATAGAACGACAATTACTACACTTATTACTCTTATTCTTATCAATCTAACTCATATTATTAGCCATATTATGCTTATATGACTGATAGAACGACAATTACTACACTCATTACTCTTATTATTATCAATCTAACTCATATTATTAGCCATATTATGGTTATATGACCGATAGAACGACAATTACTATACTCATTACTCTTATTATTATCAATTTAACTCATATTATTAGCCATATTATGCAGATATAATCGAGACTACGACAATTACTGTACTCATTACTCTTATTATTATCAATCTAACTCATATTATTAGCCATATTGTGCTTATATGATCGATAGAACGACAATTACTATACTTATTACACTCACTATTATCAATCTGACTCATATTATTAGCCATATTATGCAGATAGGTTCGATAGAACGACAATTACTATACTTATTACTCTTATTATTATCAATCTAACTCATATTATTAGCCATATTGTGCTTATATGATCAATAGAACGACAATTACTGTACTTATTACACTCACTGTTATCAATCTAACTCATATTATTAGCCATATTATGCAGATAGGTTCGATAGAACGACAATTACTATACTTATTACTCTTATTATTATCAATCTAACTCATATTATTAGCCATATTGTGCTTATATGATCAATAGAACGACAATTACTGTACTTATTACACTCACTGTTATCAATCTAACTCATATTATTAGCCACATTATGCTTATATGATCGATAGAACGACAATTACTATACTTATTGCACTCACTGTTATCAATCTAACTCAGATTATTAGGCATATTATGCTTATATGATCGATAGAACGACAATTACTATACTCATTACTCTTATTATTATCAATCTAACTCATATTATTAGCAATATTATGCTTATATGATCGATAGAACGACAATTACTATACTTCTTACCCTTATTATTATCAATCTAACTTATATTATTAGCCATATTGTGCTTATATGATCGATAGAACGACAATTACTATACTTATTACTCTTATTATTATCAATCTAACTCATATTATTAGCCCTATTATGCTTATATGATCGATAGAACGACAACTACTATACATATTACACTCACTATTATCAATCTAACTCAGATTATTAGCCACATTATGCTTATATGATCGATAGTACGACAATTACTACACGCATTTCTCTTACTATTATCAATCTAACTCATATTATTAGCCATATTATGCTTATATGATCGATAGTACGACAATTACTATACTCATTTCTCTTATTATTATCAATCTAACTAATATTATTAGCCATATTATGGTTATATGATCGATATAACGACAATTACTGTACTTATTACTCTTATTATTATCAATCTAGCTCATATTATTAGCCATATTATGCAGATATGATCGAGAGTACGACAATTACTATACTTATTACACTCACTATTATCAATCTAACTCATATTATTAGCCATATTACGCAGATATGATCGATAGAACGACAATTACTATACTTATTACTCTTATTATTATCAATCTAACTCATATTATTAGCCATATTATTCTTATATGATTGATAGAACGACAATTACTATACTCATTATTCTTATTATTATCAATCTAACTCATATTATTAGCCTTATTATGCTTATATGATCGATAGAATGGCAATTACTATACTTATTACTCTTATTATTATCAATGTAACTCATATTATTAGCCACATTATGCTTATATGATCGATAGAACGACAATTACTATACCTATTGCACTAACTGTTATCAATCTAACTCATATTATTAGACATATTACGCAGATATGATCGATAGAACGACAATTACTACACTTATTACTCTTATTCTTATCAATCTAACTCATATTATTAGCCATATTATGCTTATATGACTGATAGAACGACAATTACTACACTCATTACTCTTATTATTATCAATCTAACTCATATTATTAGCCATATTATGGTTATATGATCGATAGAATGGCAATTACTATACTTATTACTCTTATTATTATCAATGTAACTCATATTATTAGCCACATTATGCTTATATGATCGATAGAACGACAATTACTATACCTATTGCACTAACTGTTATCAATCTAACTCATATTATTAGACATATTACGCAGATATGATCGATAGAACGACAATTACTACACTTATTACTCTTATTCTTATCAATCTAACTCATATTATTAGCCATATTATGCTTATATGACTGATAGAACGACAATTACTACACTCATTACTCTTATTATTATCAATCCAACTCATATTATTAGCCATATTATGGTTATATGACCGATAGAACGACAATTACTATACTCATTACTCTTATTATTATCAATCTAACTCATATTATTAGCCATATTATGCAGATATAATCGAGACTACGACAATTACTGTACTCATTACTCTTATTATTATCAATCTAACTCATATTATTAGGCATTTTGTGCTTATATGATCGACAGAACGACAATTACCATACCTATTACACTCACTATTATCAATCTAACTCATATTATTAGCCACATTATGCTTATATGATCGATAGAACGACAATTACTATACTTATTGCACTCACTGCTATCAATCTAACTCAGATTATTAGCCATATTACGCTTATATGATCGATAGTACGACAATTAATATACTCATTACTCTTATTATTATCAATCTAACTCATATTATTAGCCGTATTATGCTTATATGATCGATAGTACGACAATTACTATACTCATTTCTCTTATTATTATCAACCTAACTCATATTATTAGCCATATTATGCTTATACGATCGATAAAACCACAATTACTACACTTATTACACTCACTATTATCAATATAACTCATATTATTAACCATATTATGCAGATAGGTTCGATAGAACGACAATTACTATACTTATTACTCTTATTATTATCAATCTAACTCATATTATTAGTAATATTATGCTTATATGATCGATAGAACGACAATTGCTATACTTATTACTCTTATTATTATCAATCTAACTCATATTATTAGGCATTTTGTGCTTATATGATCGATAGAACGACAATTACTATACATATTACACTCACTATTATCAATCTAACTCATATTATTAGCCACATTATGCTTATATGATCGATAGAACGACAATTACTATACTTATTACTCTTATTATTATCAATCTAACTCATATTATTAGCCATATTATGCTTATATGATCGATAGAACGACAATTACTATACTTATTACTCTTATTATTATCAATCTAACTCATATTATTAGCCACATTATGCTTATATGATCGATAGAAGAACAATTACTATTCTCATTACTCTTATTATTATCAATCTAACTCATATTGTTAGCCATATTATGCTTATATGATCGATAGAATGGCAATTACTATACTTATTACTCTTATTATTATCAATGTAACTCATATTATTAGCCACATTATGCTTATATGATCGATAGAACGACAATTACTATACCTATTGCACTAACTGTTATCAATCTAACTCATATTATTAGACATATTACGCAGATATGATCGATAGAACGACAATTACTACACTTATTACTCTTATTCTTATCAATCTAACTCATATTATTAGCCATATTATGCTTATATGACTGATAGAACGACAATTACTACACTCATTACTCTTATTATTATCAATCCAACTCATATTATTAGCCATATTATGGTTATATGACCGATAGAACGACAATTACTATACTCATTACTCTTATTATTATCAATCTAACTCATATTATTAGCCATATTATGCAGATATAATCGAGACTACGACAATTACTGTACTCATTACTCTTATTATTATCAATCTAACTCATATTATTAGCCATATTGTGCTTACATGATCGATAGAACGACAATTACTATACTTATTACTCTTATTATTATCAATCTATCTCATATTATTAGCCTTATTATGCTTATATGATCGATAGAACGACAACTAATATACTTATTACTCTTATTATTATCAATCTAACTCATATTATTAACCATATTATGCAGATATGATCGGTAGGACGACAATTACTATACTTATTACTCTTATTATTATCAATCTAACTCATATTATTAGCCATATTGTGCTTATATGATCGATAGAACGACAATTACTATACATATTACACTCACTATTATCAATCTAACTCATATTATTAGGCATTTTGTGCTTATATGATCGACAGAACGACAATTACCATACCTATTACACTCACTATTATCAATCTAACTCATATTATTAGCCACATTATGCTTATATGATCGATAGAACGACAATTACTATACTTATTGCACTCACTGCTATCAATCTAACTCAGATTATTAGCCATATTACGCTTATATGATCGATAGTACGACAATTAATATACTCATTACTCTTATTATTATCAATCTAACTCATATTATTAGCCGTATTATGCTTATATGATCGATAGTACGACAATTACTATACTCATTTCTCTTATTATTATCAACCTAACTCATATTATTAGCCATATTATGCTTATACGATCGATAAAACCACAATTACTACACTTATTACACTCACTATTATCAATATAACTCATATTATTAACCATATTATGCAGATAGGTTCGATAGAACGACAATTACTATACTTATTACTCTTATTATTATCAATCTAACTCATATTATTAGTAATATTATGCTTATATGATCGATAGAACGACAATTGCTATACTTATTACTCTTATTATTATCAATCTAACTCATATTATTAGGCATTTTGTGCTTATATGATCGATAGAACGACAATTACTATACATATTACACTCACTATTATCAATCTAACTCATATTATTAGCCACATTATGCTTATATGATCGATAGAACGACAATTACTATACTTATTACTCTTATTATTATCAATCTAACTCATATTATTAGCCATATTATGCTTATATGATCGATAGAACGACAATTACTATACTTATTACTCTTATTATTATCAATCTAACTCATATTATTAGCCACATTATGCTTATATGATCGATAGAAGAACAATTACTATTCTCATTACTCTTATTATTATCAATCTAACTCATATTGTTAGCCATATTATGCTTATATGATCGATAGAATGGCAATTACTATACTTATTACTCTTATTATTATCAATGTAACTCATATTATTAGCCACATTATGCTTATATGATCGATAGAACGACAATTACTATACCTATTGCACTAACTGTTATCAATCTAACTCATATTATTAGACATATTACGCAGATATGATCGATAGAACGACAATTACTACACTTATTACTCTTATTCTTATCAATCTAACTCATATTATTAGCCATATTATGCTTATATGACTGATAGAACGACAATTACTACACTCATTACTCTTATTATTATCAATCCAACTCATATTATTAGCCATATTATGGTTATATGACCGATAGAACGACAATTACTATACTCATTACTCTTATTATTATCAATCTAACTCATATTATTAGCCATATTATGCAGATATAATCGAGACTACGACAATTACTGTACTCATTACTCTTATTATTATCAATCTAACTCATATTATTAGCCATATTGTGCTTACATGATCGATAGAACGACAATTACTATACTTATTACTCTTATTATTATCAATCTATCTCATATTATTAGCCTTATTATGCTTATATGATCGATAGAACGACAACTAATATACTTATTACTCTTATTATTATCAATCTAACTCATATTATTAACCATATTATGCAGATATGATCGGTAGGACGACAATTACTATACTTATTACTCTTATTATTATCAATCTAACTCATATTATTAGCCATATTGTGCTTATATGATCGATAGAACGACAATTACTATACATATTACACTCACTATTATCAATCTAACTCATATTATTAGGCATTTTGTGCTTATATGATCGACAGAACGACAATTACCATACCTATTACACTCACTATTATCAATCTAACTCATATTATTAGCCACATTATGCTTATATGATCGATAGAACGACAATTACTATACTTATTGCACTCACTGCTATCAATCTAACTCAGATTATTAGCCATATTACGCTTATATGATCGATAGTACGACAATTAATATACTCATTACTCTTATTATTATCAATCTAACTCATATTATTAGCCGTATTATGCTTATATGATCGATAGTACGACAATTACTATACTCATTTCTCTTATTATTATCAACCTAACTCATATTATTAGCCATATTATGCTTATACGATCGATAAAACCACAATTACTACACTTATTACACTCACTATTATCAATATAACTCATATTATTAACCATATTATGCAGATAGGTTCGATAGAACGACAATTACTATACTTATTACTCTTATTATTATCAATCTAACTCATATTATTAGTAATATTATGCTTATATGATCGATAGAACGACAATTGCTATACTTATTACTCTTATTATTATCAATCTAACTCATATTATTAGGCATTTTGTGCTTATATGATCGATAGAACGACAATTACTATACATATTACACTCACTATTATCAATCTAACTCATATTATTAGCCACATTATGCTTATATGATCGATAGAACGACAATTACTATACTTATTACTCTTATTATTATCAATCTAACTCATATTATTAGCCATATTATGCTTATATGATCGATAGAACGACAATTACTATACTTATTACTCTTATTATTATCAATCTAACTCATATTATTAGCCACATTATGCTTATATGATCGATAGAAGAACAATTACTATTCTCATTACTCTTATTATTATCAATCTAACTCATATTGTTAGCCATATTATGCTTATATGATCGATAGTACGACAATTACTATACTCATTTCTCTTATTATTATCAATCTAACTCATATTATTAGCCGTATTATGCTTATACGATCGATAAAACGACAATTACTACACTTATTACACTCACTATTATCAATCTAACTCATATTATTAACCATATTATGCAGATAGGTTCGATGGAACGACAATTACTATACTTATTACTCTTATTATTATCAATCTAACTCATGTTATTTGCCATATTATGCATATACGATCGATAGAACGACAATTACTGTACTTATTACTCTCACTGCTATCAATCTAACTCATATTATTAGCCATATTACGCTTATATGATCGATACAACGACAATTACTATACTTCTTACTCTTATTATTATCAATCTAACTTATATTATTAGCCATATTGTGCTTATATGATCGATAGAACGACAATTACTATACTTATTACACTCACTATTATCAATCTAACTCATATTATTAGCCATATTACGCAGATATGATCGATAGAACGACAATTACTATACTTATTACTCTTATTATTATCAATCTAACTCATATTATTAGCCATATTATTCTTATATGATTGATAGAACGACAATTACTATACTCATTATTCTTATTATTATCAATCTAACTCATATTATTAGCCTTATTATGCTTATATGATCGATAGAACGACAATTACTATACTTATTACTCTTATTACTATCAATCTAACTCAGATTATTAGCCATATTATGCTTATATGATCGATAGTACGACAATTACTATACTCATTACTCTTATTATTATCAATCTAACTCATATTATTAGCCATATTATGGTTATATGACCGATAGAACGACAATTACTACACTTATTACTCTTATTCTTATCAATCTAACTCATATTATTAGCCATATTATGCTTATATGATTGATAGAACGACAATTACTACACTCATTACTCTTATTATTATCAATCTAAATCATATTATTAGCCATATTATGGTTATATGACCGATAGAACGACAATTACTATACTTATTACTCTTATTATTATCAATCTAACTCATATTATTAGCCATATTATGCAGATATAATCGAGACTACGACAATTACTGTACTCATTACTCTTATTATTATCAATCTAACTCATATTATTAGCCATATTGTGCTTATATGATCGATAGAACGACAATTACTATACTTATTACACTCACTATTATCAATCTGACTTATATTATTAGCCATATTGTGCTTATATGATCGATAGAACGACAATTACTATTCTTATTACACTCACTATTATCAATCTAACTCATATTATTAGCCATATTACGCAGATATGATCGATAGAACGACAATTACTATACTTATTACTCTTATTATTATCAATCTAACTCATATTATTAGCCATATTATGCAGATATAATCGAGACTACGACAATTACTGTACTCATTACTCTTATTATTATCAATCTAACTCATATTATTAGCCATATTGTGCTTATATGATCGATAGAACGACAATTACTATACTTATTACACTCACTATTATCAATCTGACTCATATTATTAGCCATATTGTGCTTATATGATCGATAGAACGACAATTACTATTCTTATTACACTCACTATTATCAATCTAACTCATATTATTAGCCATATTACGCAGATATGATCGATAGAACGACAATTACTATACTTATTACTCTTATTATTATCAATCTAACTCATATTATTAGCCATATTATGCTTATATGATCGATAGTACGACAATTACTATACTTATTACTCTTATTATTATCAATCTAACTCATATTATTAACCATATTATTCAGATATGATCGGTAGGACGACAGTTACTATACTTATTACTCTTATTATTATCAATCTAACTCATATTATTAGCCGTATTGTGCTTATATGATCGATAGAACGACAATTACTATACATATTACACTCACTATTATCAATCTAACTCATATTATTAACCATATTATGCAGATATGATCGATAGAACGACAATTACTATACTTATTACTCTTATTATTATCAATCTATCTCATATTATTAGCCATATTGTGCTTATATGATCGATAGAACGACAATTACTATACATATTACACTCACTATTATCAATCTAACTCATATTATTAGGCATTTTGTGCTTATATGATCGACAGAACGACAATTACCATACCTATTACACTCACTATTATCAATCTAACTCATATTATTAGCCACATTATGCTTATATGATCGATAGAACGACAATTACTATACTTATTGCACTCACTGCTATCAATCTAACTCAGATTATTAGCCATATTACGCTTATATGATCGATAGTACGACAATTACTATACTCATTACTCGTATTATTATCAATCTAACTCATATTATTAGCCGTATTATGCTTATATGATCGATGGTACGACAATTACTATACTCATTTCTCTTATTATTATCAACCTAACTCATATTATTAGCCATATTATGCTTATACGATCGATAAAACCACAATTACTACACTTATTACACTCACTATTATCAATATAACTCATATTATTAACCATATTATGCAGATAGGTTCGATAGAACGACAATTACTATACTTATTACTCTTATTATTATCAATCTAACTCATATTATTAGTAATATTATGCTTATATGATCGATAGAACGACAATTGCTATACTTATTACTCTTATTATTATCAATCTAACTCATATTATTAGGCATTTTGTGCTTATATGATCGATAGAACGACAATTACTATACATATTACACTCACTATTATCAATCTAACTCATATTATTAGCCACATTATGCTTATATGATCGATAGAACGACAATTACTATACTTATTACTCTTATTATTATCAATCTAACTCATATTATTAGCCATATTATGCTTATATGATCGATAGAACGACAATTACTATACTTATTACTCTTATTATTATCAATCTAACTCATATTATTAGCCACATTATGCTTATATAATCGATAGAAGAACAATTACTATTCTCATTACTCTTATTATTATCAATCTAACTCATATTGTTAGCCATATTATGCTTATATGATCGATAGTACGACAATTACTATACTCATTTCTCTTATTATTATCAATCTAACTCATATTATTAGCCGTATTATGCTTATACGATCGATAAAACGACAATTACTACACTTATTACACTCACTATTATCAATCTAACTCATATTATTAACCATATTATGCAGATAGGTTCGATGGAACGACAATTACTATACTTATTACTCTTATTATTATCAATCTAACTCATGTTATTTGCCATATTATGCATATATGATCGATAGAACGACAATTTCTGTACTTATTACTCTCACTGCTATCAATCTAACTCATATTATTAGCCATATTACGCTTATATGATCGATACAACGACAATTACTATACTTCTTACTCTTATTATTATCAATCTAACTTATATTATTAGCCATATTGTGCTTATATGATCGATAGAACGACAATTACTATACTTATTACTCTTATTATTATCAATCTAACTCATATTATTAACCATATTATGCAGATATGATCGGTAGGACGACAATTACTATACTTATTACTCTTATTATTATCAATCTAACTCTTATTATTAGCCATATTGTGCTTATATGATCGATAGAACGGCAATTAATATACTCATTACTCTTATTATTATCAATCTAACTCATATTATTAGCCACATTGTGCTTATATGATCGATAGAACGACAATTACTACACTTATTACTCTTATTATTATCAGTCTAACGCATATTATTAGCCATATTATGCTTATATAATCGATAGAACGACAATTGCTATACTAATTACACTCACTATTATCAATCTAACTCATATTATTT
>NW_027473456.1:146828-191824 GCF_050947335.1 Megachile rotundata | reverse complement strand
TGAGTTAGATTGATAATAATAACAGTAATAAGTATAGTAATTGTCGTTCTATCGATAATATAAGCATAATATGGCTAATAATGTGAGTTAGATTGATAATACTAAGAGTAGTGAGTATAGTAATTCTCGTTCTATCGATCATGTAAGCATAATATGGCTAATAATATGAGTTAGATTGATAATAATAACAGTAATAAGTATAGTAATTGTCGCTCTATCGATAATATAAGCATAATATGGCTAATAATATGAGTTAGATTGATAATACTAAGAGTAGTGAGTATAGTATTTGTCGTTCTATCGATCATGTAAGCATAATATGGCTAATAATACGAGTTAGATTGATAATAATAAGAGTAATAAGTATAGTAATTGTCGTTCTATCGATCATTTAAGCATAATATGGCTAATAATATGAGTTAGATTGATAATAATAACAGTAATAAGTATAGTAATTGTCGTTCTATCGATAATATAAGCATAATATGGCTAATAATATGAGTTAGATTGATAATACTAAGAGTAGTGAGTATAGTATTTGTCGTTCTATCGATCATGTAAGCATAATATGGCTAATAATACGAGTTAGATTGATAATAATAAGAGTAATAAGTATAGTAATTGTCGTTCTATCGATCATTTAAGCATAATATGGCTAATAATATGAGTTAGATTGATAATAATAACAGTAATAAGTATAGTAATTGTCGTTCTATCGATAATATAAGCATAATATGGCTAATAATATGAGTTAGATTGATAATACTAAGAGTAGTGAGTATAGTAATACTCATTCTATCGATCATATAAGCATAATATGGCTAATAATATGAGTTAGATTGATAATAATAACAGTAATAAGTATAGTAATTGTCGTTCTATCGATAATATAAGCATAATATGGCTAATAATATGAGTTAGATTGATAATACTAAGAGTAGTGAGTATAGTAATTGTCGTTCTATCGATCATATAAACATAATATGGCTAATAATATGAATTAGATTGATAATAATAAGAGTAATAAGTATAGTATTTGTGGTTCTATCGATCATGTAAGCATAATATGGCTAATAATACGAGTTAGATTGATAATAATAAGAGTAATAAGTATAGTAATTGTCGTTCTATCGATCATTTAAGCATAATATGTCCAATAATATGAGTTAGATTGATAATAATAACAGTAATAAGTATAGTAATTGTCGTTCTATCGATAATATAAGCATAATATGGCTTAATAATATGAGTTAGATTGATAATACTAAGAGTAGTGAGTATAGTAATTCTCGTTCTATCGATCATATAAGCATAATATGGCTAATAATATGAGTTAGATTGATAATAATAAGAGTAATGAGTATAGTAATTGTAGTTCTATCGATCATATCGGCATAATATGGTTAATAATACGACTTAGATTGATAATAATAAGAGTAATAAGTATAGTAATTGTCGTTCTATCGATCATTTAAGCATAATATGGCTAATAATATGAGTTAGATTGATAATAATAACAGTAATAAGTATAGTAATTGTCGTTCTATCGATAATATAAGCATAATATGGCTAATAATATGAGTTAGATTGATAATACTAAGAGTAGTGAGTATAGTAATACTCATTCTATCGATCAGATAAGCATAATATGGCTAATAATATGAGTTAGATTGATAATAATAACAGTAATAAGTATAGTAATTGTCGTTCTATCGATAATATAAGCATAATATGGCTAATAATATGAGTTAGATTGATAATACTAAGAGTAGTGAGTATAGTAATTCTCGTTCTATCGATCATATAAGCATAATATGGCTAATAATATGAGTTAGATTGATAATAATAAGAGTAATGAGTATAGTAATTGTATTTCTATCGATCATATCGGCATAATATGGTTAATAATATGAGTTAGATTCATAATAATAAGAGAAATAAGTATAGTAATTGTCGTTCTATCGATCATATAAGCATAATATGGCTAATAATATGAGTTAGATTGATAATAATAAGAGTAATGAGTATAGTAATTGTAGTTCTATCGATCATATAAGCATAATATGGCTAATAATATGAGTTAGATTGATAATAATAAGAGTAATGGGTATAGTAATTGTAGTTCTATCGATCATATCTGCATAATATGGTTAATAATATGAGTTAGATTCATAATAATAAGAGTAATAAGTATAGTAATTGTCGTTCTATCGATCATATAAGCAAAATATGGCTAATAATATGTGTTAGATTGATAATAATAAGAGTAATAAGTATAGTAATTGTCGTTCTCTCGATCATATAAGCATAATATGGCTAATAATATGAGTTAGAGTGATAATACTAAGAGTAGTGAGTATAGTAATTCTCATTCTATCGATCATATAAGCATAATATGGCTAATAATATGAGTTAGATTGATAATAATAACAGTAATAAGTATAGTAATTGTCGCTCTATCGATAATATAAGCATAATATGGCTAATAATATGAGTTAGATTGATAATACTAAGAGTAGTGAGTATAGTATTTGTCGTTCTATCGATCATGTAAGCATAATATGGCTAATAATACGAGTTAGATTGATAATAATAAGAGTAATAAGTATAGTAATTGTCGTTCTATCGATCATTTAAGCATAATATGGCTAATAATATGAGTCAGATGGATAATAATAACAGTAATAAGTATAGTAATTGTCGTTCTATCGATAATATGAGCATAATATGGCTAATAATATGAGTTAGATTGATAATACTAAGAGTAGTGTGTGTAGTAGTTCTCGTTCTATCGATCATACAAGCATAATGTGGCTAATAATATGAGTTAGATTGATAATACTAAGAGTAGTGAGTATAGTAATTCTCGTTCTATCGATCATATAAGCATAATATGACTAATAATATGAGTTAGATTGATAATAATAAGAGTAATGAGTATAGTAATTGTAGTTCTATCGATCATATAAGCATAATATGGCTAATAATATGAGTTAGATTGATAATAATAAGAGTAATGGGTATAGTAATTGTAGTTCTATCGATCATATCTGCATAATATGGTTAATAATATGAGTTAGATTCATAATAATAAGAGTAATAAGTATAGTAATTGTCGTTCTATCGATCATATAAGCAAAATATGGCTAATAATATGTGTTAGATTGATAATAATAAGAGTAATAAGTATAGTAATTGTCGTTCTATCGATCATTTAAGCATAATATGGCTAATAATATGAGTTAGATTGATAATACTAAGAGTAGTGAGTATAGTAATTGTCGTTCTATCGATCATATAAACATAATATGGCTAATAATATGAATTAGATTGATAATAATAAGAGTAATAAGTATAGTATTTGTCGTTCTATCGATCATGTAAGCATAATATGGCTAATAATACGAGTTAGATTGATAATAATAAGAGTAATAAGTATAGTAATTGTCGTTCTATCGATCATTTAAGCATAATATGGCCAATAATATGAGTTAGATTGATAATAATAACAGTAATAAGTATAGTAATTGTCGTTCTATCGATAATATAAGCAAAATATGGCTAATAATGTGAGTTAGATTGATAATACTAAGAGTAGTGAGTATAGTAATTCTCGTTCTATCGATCATGTAAGCATAATATGGCTAATAATATGAGTTAGATTGATAATAATAACAGTAATAAGTATAGTAATTGTCGCTCTATCGATAATATAAGCATAATATGGCTAATAATATGAGTTAGATTGATAATACTAAGAGTAGTGAGTATAGTATTTGTCGTTCTATCGATCATGTAAGCATAATATGGCTAATAATACGAGTTAGATTGATAATAATAAGAGTAATAAGTATAGTAATTGTCGTTCTATCGATCATTTAAGCATAATATGGCTAATAATATGAGTTAGATTGATAATAATAACAGTAATAAGTATAGTAATTGTCGTTCTATCGATAATATAAGCATAATATGGCTAATAATATGAGTTAGATTGATAATACTAAGAGTAGTGAGTATAGTATTTGTCGTTCTATCGATCATGTAAGCATAATATGGCTAATAATACGAGTTAGATTGATAATAATAAGAGTAATAAGTATAGTAATTGTCGTTCTATCGATCATTTAAGCATAATATGGCTAATAATATGAGTTAGATTGATAATAATAACAGTAATAAGTATAGTAATTGTCGTTCTATCGATAATATAAGCATAATATGGCTAATAATATGAGTTAGATTGATAATACTAAGAGTAGTGAGTATAGTAATACTCATTCTATCGATCATATAAGCATAATATGGCTAATAATATGAGTTAGATTGATAATAATAACAGTAATAAGGATAGTAATTGTCGCTCTATCGATAATATAAGCATAATATGGCTAATAATATGAGTTAGATTGATAATACTAAGAGTAGTGAGTATAGTATTTGTCGTTCTATCGATCATATAAGCATAATATGACTAATAATATGAGTTAGATTGATAATAATAAGAGTAATGAGTATAGTAATTGTAGTTCTATCGATCATATAAGCATAATATGGCTAATAATATGAGTTAGATTGATAATAATAAGAGTAATGGGTATAGTAATTGTAGTTCTATCGATCATATCTGCATAATATGGTTAATAATATGAGTTAGATTCATAATAATAAGAGTAATAAGTATAGTAATTGTCGTTCTATCGATCATATAAGCAAAATATGGCTAATAATATGTGTTAGATTGATAATAATAAGAGTAATAAGTATAGTAATTGTCGTTCTCTCGATCATATAAGCATAATATGGCTAATAATATGAGTTAGAGTGATAATACTAAGAGTAGTGAGTATAGTAATTCTCATTCTATCGATCATATAAGCATAATATGGCTAATAATATGAGTTAGATTGATAATAATAACAGTAATAAGTATAGTAATTGTCGCTCTATCGATAATATAAGCATAATATGGCTGATAATATGAGTTAGAGTGATAATACTAAGAGTAGTGAGTATAGTAATTCTCATTCTATCGATCATATAAGCATAATATGGCTAATAATATGAGTTAGATTGATAATAATAACAGTAATAAGTATAGTAATTGTCGCTCTATCGATAATATAAGCATAATATGGCTAATAATATGAGTTAGATTGATAATACTAAGAGTAGTGAGTATAGTATTTGTCGTTCTATCGATCATGTAAGCATAATATGGCTAATAATACGAGTTAGATTGATAATAATAAGAGTAATAAGTATAGTAATTGTCGTTCTATCGATCATTTAAGCATAATATTGCTAATAATATGAGTTAGATTGATAATAATAACAGTAATAAGTATAGTAATTGTCGTTCTATCGATAATATAAGCATAATATGGCTAATAATATGAGTTAGATTGATAATACTAAGAGTAGTGAGTATAGTATTTGTCGTTCTATCGATCATGTAAGCATAATATGGCTAATAATACGAGTTAGATTGATAATAATAAGAGTAATAAGTATAGTAATTGTCGTTCTATCGATCATTTAAGCATAATATGGCTAATAATATGAGTTAGATTGATAATAATAACAGTAATAAGTATAGTAATTGTCGTTCTATCGATAATATAAGCATAATATGGCTAATAATATGAGTTAGATTGATAATACTAAGAGTAGTGAGTATAGTAATACTCATTCTATCGATCATATAAGCATAATATGGCTAATAATATGAGTTAGATTGATAATAATAACAGTAATAAGTATAGTAATTGTCGTTCTATCGATAATATAAGCAAAATATGGCTCATAATATGAGTTAGATTGATAATACTAAGAGTAGTGAGTATAGTAATTGTCGTTCTATCGATCATATAAACATAATATGGCTAATAATATGAATTAGATTGATAATAATAAGAGTAATAAGTATAGTATTTGTCGTTCTATCGATCATGTAAGCATAATATGGCTAATAATACGAGTTAGATTGATAATAATAAGAGTAATAAGTATAGTAATTGTCGTTCTATCGATCATTTAAGCATAATATGGCCAATAATATGAGTTAGATTGATAATAATAACAGTAATAAGTATAGTAATTGTCGTTCTATCGATAATATAAGCATAATATGGCTAATAATGTGAGTTAGATTGATAATACTAAGAGTAGTGAGTATAGTAATTCTCGTTCTATCGATCATGTAAGCATAATATGGCTAATAATATGAGTTAGATTGATAATAATAACAGTAATAAGTATAGTAATTGTCGCTCTATCGATAATATAAGCATAATATGGCTAATAATATGAGTTAGATTGATAATACTTAGAGTAGTGAGTATAGTATTTGTCGTTCTATCGATCATGTAAGCATAATATGGCTAATAATACGAGTTAGATTGATAATAATAAGAGTAATAAGTATAGTAATTGTCGTTCTATCGATCATTTAAGCATAATATGGCTAATAATATGAGTTAGATTGATAATAATAACAGTAATAAGTATAGTAATTGCCGTTCTATCGATAATATAAGCATAATATGGCTAATAATATGAGTTAGATTGATAATACTAAGAGTAGTGAGTATAGTAATTGTCGTTCTATCGATCATATAAACATAATATGGCTAATAATATGAATTAGATTGATAATAATAAGAGTAATAAGTATAGTATTTGTGGTTCTATCGATCATGTAAGCATAATATGGCTAATAATACGAGTTAGATTGATAATAATAAGAGTAATAAGTATAGTAATTGTCGTTCTATCGATCATTTAAGCATAATATGTCCAATAATATGAGTTAGATTGATAATAATAACAGTAATAAGTATAGTAATTGTCGTTCTATCGATAATATAAGCATAATATGGCTAATAATATGAGTTAGATTGATAATACTAAGAGTAGTGAGTATAGTAATTCTCGTTCTATCGATCATATAAGCATAATATGGCTAATAATATGAGTTAGATTGATAATAATAAGAGTAATGAGTATAGTAATTGTAGTTCTATCGATCATATCGGCATAATATGGTTAATAATACGACTTAGATTGATAATAATAAGAGTAATAAGTATAGTAATTGTCGTTCTATCGATCATTTAAGCATAATATGGCTAATAATATGAGTTAGATTGATAATAATAACAGTAATAAGTATAGTAATTGTCGTTCTATCGATAATATAAGCATAATATGGCTAATAATATGAGTTAGATTGATAATACTAAGAGTAGTGAGTATAGTAATACTCATTCTATCGATCAGATAAGCATAATATGGCTAATAATATGAGTTAGATTGATAATAATAACAGTAATAAGTATAGTAATTGTCGTTCTATCGATAATATAAGCATAATATGGCTAATAATATGAGTTAGATTGATAATACTAAGAGTAGTGAGTATAGTAATTCTCGTTCTATCGATCATATAAGCATAATATGGCTAATAATATGAGTTAGATTGATAATAATAAGAGTAATGAGTATAGTAATTGTATTTCTATCGATCATATCGGCATAATATGGTTAATAATATGAGTTAGATTCATAATAATAAGAGAAATAAGTATAGTAATTGTCGTTCTATCGATCATATAAGCATAATATGGCTAATAATAAGAGTTAGATTGATAATACTAAGAGTAGTGAGTATAGTAATTCTAGTTCTATCGATCATATAAGCATAATATGGCTAATAATATGAGTTAGATTGATAATAATAAGAGTAATAACTACAGTAATTGTCGTTCTATCGATCATATAAGCATAATAAGGCTAATAATATGTGTTAGAGTGATAATACTAAGAGTAGTGAGTATAGTAATTCTCATTCTATCGATCATATAAGCATAATATGGCTAATAATATGAGTTAGATTGATAATAATAAGAGTAATGAGTATAGTAATTGTAGTTCTATCGATCATATCGGCATAATATGGTTAATAATATGAGTTAGGTTCATAATAATAAGAGTAATAAGTATAGTAATTGTCGTCCTATCGATCATTTAAGCATAATATGGGTAATAATATGAGTCAGATTGATAATAATAACAGTAATAAGTATAGTAATTGTCGTTCTATCGATAATATAAGCATAATATGGCTAATAATATGAGTTAGATTGATAATACTAAGAGTAGTGAGTGTAGTAGTTCTCGTTCTATCGATCATACAAGCATAATGTGGCTAATAATATGAGTTAGATTGATAATAATAAGAGTAATGAGTATAGTAATTGTAGTTCTATCGATCATATAAGCATAATATGGCTAATAATTTGAGTTAGATTGATAATAATAAGAGTAATGGGTATAGTAATTGTAGTTCTATCGATCATATCTGAATAATATGGTTAATAATATGAGTTAGATTCATAATAATAAGAGTAATAAGTATAGTAATTGTCGTTCTATCGATCATATAAGCAAAATATGGCTAATAATATGTGTTAGATTGATAATAATAAGAGTAATAAGTATAGTAATTGTCGTTCTCTCGATCATATAAGCATAATATGGCTAATAATATGAGTTAGAGTGATAATACTAAGAGTAGTGAGTATAGTAATTCTCATTCTATCGATCATATAAGCATAATATGGCTAATAATATGAGTTAGATTGATAATAATAACAGTAATAAGTATAGTATTTGTCGTTCTATCGATCATATAAGCATAATATGGCTAATAATATGTGTTAGATTGATAATAATAAGAGTAATAAGTATAGTAATTGTCGTTCTATCGATCATTTAAGCATAATATGGGTAATAATATGAGTCAGATGGATAATAATAACAGTAATAAGTATAGTCATTGTCGTTCTATCGATAATATAAGCATAATATGGCTAATAGTATGAGTTAGATTGATAATACTAAGAGTAGTGTGTGTAGTAGTTCTCGTTCTATCGATCATATAAGCATAATATGGCTAATAATATGAGTTAGATTGATAATAACAAGAGTAATGAGTATAGTAATTGTAGTTCTATCGATCATATAAGCATAATATGGCTAATAATATGAGTTAGATTGATAATAATAAGAGTAATGGGTATAGTAATTGTAGTTCTATCGATCATATCTGCATAATATGGTTAATAATATGAGTTGGATTCATAATAATAAGAGTAATAAGTATAGTAATTGTCGTTCTATCGATCATATAAGCAAAATATGGCTAATAATATGTGTTAGATTGATAATAATAAGAGTAATAAGTATAGTAATTGTCGTTCTCTCGATCATATAAGCATAATATGGCTAATAATATGAGTTAGAGTGATAATACTAAGAGTAGTGAGTATAGTAATTCTCATTCTATCGATCATATAAGCATAATATGGCTAATAATATGAGTTAGATTGATAATAATAACAGTAATAAGTATAGTAATTGTCGTTCTATCGATAATATAAGCATAATATGGCTAATAATATGAGTTAGATTGATAATACTAAGAGTAGTGAGTATAGTATTTGTCGTTCTATCGATCATGTAAGCATAATATGGCTAATAATACGAGTTAGATTGATAATAATAAGAGTAATAAGAACAGTAATTGTCGTTCTATCGATCATTTAAGCATAATATGGCTAATAATATGAGTTAGATTGATAATAATAACAGTAATAAGTATAGTAATTGTCGTTCTATCGATAATATAAGCATAATATGGCTAATAATATGAGTTAGATTGATAATACTAAGAGTAGTGAGTATAGTATTTGTCGTTCTATCGATCATGTAAGCATAATATGGCTAATAATACGAGTTAGATTGATAATAATAAGAGTAATAAGTATAGTAATTGTCGTTCTATCGATCATTTAAGCATAATATGGCTAATAATATGAGTTAGATTGATAATAATAACAGTAATAAGTATAGTAATTGTCGTTCTATCGATAATATAAGCATAATATGGCTAGCAATATGAGTTAGATTGATAATACTAAGAGTAGTGAGTATAGTAATACTCATTCTATCGATCATATAAGCATAATATGGCTAATAATATGAGTTAGATTGATAATAATAACAGTAATAAGTATAGTAATTGTCGTTCTATCGATAATATAAGCATAATATGGCTCATAATATGAGTTAGATTGATAATACTAAGAGTAGTGAGTATAGTAATTGTCGTTCTATCGATCATATAAACATAATATGGCTAATAATATGAATTAGATTGATAATAATAAGAGTAATAAGTATAGTATTTGTCGTTCTATCGATCATGTAAGCATAATATGGCTAATAATACGAGTTAGATTGATAATAATAAGAGTAATAAGTATAGTAATTGTCGTTCTATCGATCATTTAAGCATAATATGGCCAATAATATGAGTTAGATTGATAATAATAACAGTAATAAGTATAGTAATTGTCGTTCTATCGATAATATAAGCATAATATGGCTAATAATATGAGTTAGATTGATAATACTAAGAGTAGTGAGTGTAGTAATTCTCGTTCTATCGATCATATAAGCATAATATGGCTAATAATATGAGTTAGATTGATAATAATAAGAGTAATATGTATAGTAATTGTCGTTCTCTCGATCATATAAGCATAATATGGCTAATAATATGAGTTAGAGTGATAATACTAAGAGTAGTGAGTATAGTAATTCTCGTTCTATCGATCATATAAGCATAATATGGCTAATAATATGAGTTAGATTGATAATAATAAGAGTAATAAGTATAGTATTTGTCGTTCTATCGATCATATAAGCATAATATGGCTAATAATATGAGTTAGATTGATAATAATAAGAGTAATAAGTATAGTAATTGTCGTTCTATCGATCATATAAGCATAATATGGCTAATAATATGAGTTAGATTGATAATAATAAGAGTGATATGTATAGTAATTGTCGTTCTCTCGATCATATAAGCATAATATGGCTAATAATATGAGTTAGAGTGATAATACTAAGAGTAGTGAGTATAGTAATTCTCATTCTATCGATCATATAAGCATAATATGGCTAATAATATGAGTTAGATTGATAATAATAACAGTAATAAGTATAGTAATTGTCGCTCTATCGATAATATAAGCATAATATGGCTAATAATATGAGTTAGATTGATGATACTAAGAGTAGTGAGTATAGTATTTGTCGTTCTATCGATCATATAAGCATAATATGACTAATAATATGAGTTAGATTGATAATAATAAGAGTAATGAGTATAGTAATTGTAGTCCTATCGATCATATAAGCATAATATGGCTAATAATATGAGTTAGATTGATAATAATAAGAGTAATGGGTATAGTAATTGTAGTTCTATCGATCATATCTGCATAATATGGTTAATAATATGAGTTAGATTCATAATAATAAGAGTAATAAGTATAGTAATTGTCGTTCTATCGATCATATAAGCAAAATATGGCTAATAATATGTGTTAGATTGATAATAATAAGAGTAATAAGTATAGTAATTGTCGTTCTCTCGATCATATAAGCATAATATGGCTAATAATATGAGTTAGAGTGATAATACTAAGAGTAGTGAGTATAGTAATTCTCATTCTATCGATCATATAAGCATAATATGGCTAATAATATGAGTTAGATTGATAATAATAACAGTAATAAGTATAGTAATTGTCGCTCTATCGATAATATAAGCATAATATGGCTAATAATATGAGTTAGATTGATAATACTAAGAGTAGTGAGTATAGTATTTGTCGTTCTATCGATCATGTAAGCATAATATGGCTAATAATACGAGTTAGATTGATAATAATAAGAGTAATAAGTATAGTAATTGTCGTTCTATCGATCATTTAAGCATAATATGGCTAATAATATGAGTCAGATGGATAATAATAACAGTAATAAGTATAGTAATTGTCGTTCTATCGATAATATAAGCATAATATGGCTAATAATATGAGTTAGATTGATAATACTAAGAGTAGTGTGTGTAGTAGTTCTCGTTCTATCGATCATACAAGCATAATGTGGCTAATAATATGAGTTAGATTGATAATACTAAGAGTAGTGAGTACAGTAATTCTCGTTCTATCGATCATATAAGCATAATATGACTAATAATATGAGTTAGATTGATAATAATAAGAGTAATGAGTATAGTAATTGTAGTTCTATCGATCATATAAGCATAATATGGCTAATAATATGAGTTAGATTGATAATAATAAGAGTAATGGGTATAGTAATTGTAGTTCTATCGATCATATCTGCATAATATGGTTAATAATATGAGTTAGATTCATAATAATAAGAGTAATAAGTATAGTAATTGTCGTTCTATCGATCATATAAGCAAAATATGGCTAATAATATGTGTTAGATTGATAATAATAAGAGTAATAAGTATAGTAATTGTCGTTCTCTCGATCATATAAGCATAATATGGCTGATAATATGAGTTAGAGTGATAATACTAAGAGTAGTGAGTATAGTAATTCTCATTCTATCGATCATATAAGCATAATATGGCTAATAATATGAGTTAGATTGATAATAATAACAGTAATAAGTATAGTAATTGTCGCTCTATCGATAATATAAGCATAATATGGCTAATAATATGAGTTAGATTGATAATACTAAGAGTAGTGAGTATAGTATTTGTCGTTCTATCGACCATGTAAGCATAATATGGCTAATAATACGAGTTAGATTGATAATAATAAGAGTAATAAGTATAGTAATTGTCGTTCTATCGATCATTTAAGCATAATATGGCTAATAATATGAGTTAGATTGATAATAATAACAGTAATAAGTATAGTAATTGTCGTTCTATCGATAATATAAGCATAATATGGCTAATAATATGAGTTAGATTGATAATACTAAGAGTAGTGAGTATAGTATTTGTCGTTCTATCGATCATGTAAGCATAATATGGCTAATAATACGAGTTAGATTGATAATAATAAGAGTAATAAGTATAGTAATTGTCGTTCTATCGATCATTTAAGCATAATATGGCTAATAATATGAGTTAGATTGATAATAATAACAGTAATAAGTATAGTAATTGTCGTTCTATCGATAATATAAGCATAATATGGCTAATAATATGAGTTAGATTGATAATACTAAGAGTAGTGAGTATAGTAATACTCATTCTATCGATCATATAAGCATAATATGGCTAATAATATGAGTTAGATTGATAATAATAACAGTAATAAGTATAGTAATTGTCGTTCTATCGATAATATAAGCATAATATGGCTCATAATATGAGTTAGATTGATAATACTAAGAGTAGTGAGTATAGTAATTGTCGTTCTATCGATCATATAAACATAATATGGCTAATAATATGAATTAGATTGATAATAATAAGAGTAATAAGTATAGTATTTGTCGTTCTATCGATCATGTAAGCATAATATGGCTAATAATACGAGTTAGATTGATAATAATAAGAGTAATAAGTATAGTAATTGTCGTTCTATCGATCATTTAAGCATAATATGGCCAATAATATGAGTTAGATTGATAATAATAACAGTAATAAGTATAGTAATTGTCGTTCTATCGATAATATAAGCATAATATGGCTAATAATGTGAGTTAGATTGATAATACTAAGAGTAGTGAGTATAGTAATTCTCGTTCTATCGATCATATAAGCATAATATGGCTAATAATATGAGTTAGATTGATAATAATAAGAGTAATAAGTATAGTAATTGTCGTTCTCTCGATCATATAAGCATAATATGGCTGATAATATGAGTTAGAGTGATAATACTAAGAGTAGTGAGTATAGTAATTCTCATTCTATCGATCATATAAGCATAATATGGCTAATAATATGAGTTAGATTGATAATAATAACAGTAATAAGTATAGTAATTGTCGCTCTATCGATAATATAAGCATAATATGGTTAATAATATGAGTTAGATTGATAATACTAAGAGTAGTGAGTATAGTATTTGTCGTTCTATCGATCATGTAAGCATAATATGGCTAATAATACGAGTTAGATTGATAATAATAAGAGTAATAAGTATAGTTATTGTCGTTCTATCGATCATTTAAGCATAATATGGCTAATAATATGAGTTAGATTGATAATAATAACAGTAATAAGTATAGTAATTGTCGTTCTATCGATAATATAAGCATAATATGGCTAATAATATGAGTTAGATTGATAATACTAAGAGTAGTGAGTATAGTATTTGTCGTTCTATCGATCATGTAAGCATAATATGGCTAATAATACGAGTTAGATTGATAATAATAAGAGTAATAAGTATAGTAATTGTCGTTCTATCGATCATTTAAGCATAATATGGCTAATAATATGAGTTAGATTGATAATAATAACAGTAATAAGTATAGTAATTGTCGTTCTATCGATAATATAAGCATAATATGGCTAATAATATGAGTTAGATTGATAATACTAAGAGTAGTGAGTATAGTATTTGTCGTTCTATCGATCATGTAAGCATAATATGGCTAATAATACGAGTTAGATTGATAATAATAAGAGTAATAAGTATAGTAATTGTCGTTCTATCGATCATTTAAGCATAATATGGCTAATAATATGAGTTAGATTGATAATAATAACAGTAATAAGTATAGTAATTGTCGTTCTATCGATAATATAAGCATAATATGGCTAATAATATGAGTTAGATTGATAATACTAAGAGTAGCGAGTATAGTAATACTCATTCTATCGATCATATAAGCATAATATGGCTAATAATATGAGTTAGATTGATAATAATAACAGTAATAAGTATAGTAATTGTCGTTCTATCGATAATATAAGCATAATATGGCTCATAATATGAGTTAGATTGATAATACTAAGAGTAGTGAGTATAGTAATTGTCGTTCTATCAATCATATAAACATAATATGGCTAATAATATGAATTAGATTGATAATAATAAGAGTAATAAGTATAGTATTTGTCGTTCTATCGATCATGTAAGCATAATATGGCTAATAATACGAGTTAGATTGATAATAATAAGAGTAATAAGTATAGTAATTGTCGTTCTATCGATCATTTAAGCATAATATGGCCAATAATATGAGTTAGATTGATAATAATAACAGTAATAAGTATAGTAATTGTCGTTCTATCGATAATATAAGCATAATATGGCTAATAATGTGAGTTAGATTGATAATACTAAGAGTAGTGAGTATAGTAATTCTCGTTCTATCGATCATATAAGCATAATATGGCTAATAATATGAGTTAGATTGATAATAATAAGAGTAATAAGTATAGTAATTGTCGTTCTCTCGATCATATAAGCATAATATGGCTGATAATATGAGTTAGAGTGATAATACTAAGAGTAGTGAGTATAGTAATTCTCATTCTATCGATCATATAAGCATAATATGGCTAATAATATGAGTTAGATTGATAATAATAACAGTAATAAGTATAGTAATTGTCGCTCTATCGATAATATAAGCATAATATGGTTAATAATATGAGTTAGATTGATAATACTAAGAGTAGTGAGTATAGTATTTGTCGTTCTATCGATCATGTAAGCATAATATGGCTAATAATACGAGTTAGATTGATAATAATAAGAGTAATAAGTATAGTTATTGTCGTTCTATCGATCATTTAAGCATAATATGGCTAATAATATGAGTTAGATTGATAATAATAACAGTAATAAGTATAGTAATTGTCGTTCTATCGATAATATAAGCATAATATGGCTAATAATATGAGTTAGATTGATAATACTAAGAGTAGTGAGTATAGTATTTGTCGTTCTATCGATCATGTAAGCATAATATGGCTAATAATACGAGTTAGATTGATAATAATAAGAGTAATAAGTATAGTAATTGTCGTTCTATCGATCATTTAAGCATAATATGGCTAATAATATGAGTTAGATTGATAATAATAACAGTAATAAGTATAGTAATTGTCGTTCTATCGATAATATAAGCATAATATGGCTAATAATATGAGTTAGATTGATAATACTAAGAGTAGTGAGTATAGTAATACTCATTCTATCGATCATATAAGCATAATATGGCTAATAATATGAGTTAGATTGATAATAATAACAGTAATAAGTATAGTAATTGTCGTTCTATCGATAATATAAGCATAATATGGCTCATAATATGAGTTAGATTGATAATACTAAGAGTAGTGAGTATAGTAATTGTCGTTCTATCGATCATATAAACATAATATGGCTAATAATATGAATTAGATTGATAATAATAAGAGTAATAAGTATAGTATTTGTCGTTCTATCGATCATGTAAGCATAATATGGCTAATAATACGAGTTAGATTGATAATAATAAGAGTAATAAGTATAGTAATTGTCGTTCTATCGATCATTTAAGCATAATATGGCCAATAATATGAGTTAGATTGATAATAATAACAGTAATAAGTATAGTAATTGTCGTTCTATCGATAATATAAGCATAATATGGCTAATAATGTGAGTTAGATTCATAATAATAAGAGTAATAAGTATAGTAATTGTCGTTCTATCGATCATATAAGCATAATATGGCTAATAATATGAGTTAGATTGATAATACTAAGAGTAGTGAGTATAGTAATTCTCGTTCTATCGATCATATAAGCATAATATGGCTAATAATATGAGTTAGATTGATAATAATAAGAGTAATAACTACAGTAATTGCCGTTCTATCGATCATATAAGCATAATAAGGCTAATAATATGAGATAGAGTGATAATACTAAGAGTAGTGAGTATAGTAATTCTCATTCTATCGATCATATAAGCATAATATGGCTAATAATATGAGTTAGATTGATAATAATAACAGTAATAAGTATAGTAATTGTCGTTCTATCGATAATATAAGCATAATATGGCTAATAATATGAGTTAGATTGATAATACTAAGAGTAGTGAGTATAGTAATTGTCGTTCTTTCGATAATATAAGCATAATATGGCTAATAATATGAGTTAGATTGATAATACTAAGAGTAGTGAGTATAGTAATTCTCGTTCTATCGATCATATAAGCATAATATGGCTAATAATATGAGTTAGATTGATAATAATAAGAGTAATAACTACAGTAATTGTCGTTCTATCGATCATATAAGCATAATAAGGCTAATAATATGAGTTAGAGTGATAATACTAAGAGTAGTGAGTATAGTAATTCTCATTCTATCGATCATATAAGCATAATATGGCTAATAATATGAGTTTGATTGATAATAATAACAGTAATAAGTATAGTAATTGTCGTTCTATCGATAATATAAGCATAATATGGCTAATAATATGAGTTAGATTGATAATACTAAGAGTAGTGAGTATAGTAATTGTCGTTCTATCGATCATATAAGCATAATATGGCTAATAATATGAGTTAGATTGATAATAATAAGAGTAATAAGTATAGTATTTGTCGTTCTATCGATCATGTAAGCATAATATGGCTAATAATACGAGTTAGATTGATAATAATAAGAGTAATAAGTATAGTAATTGTCGATCTATCGATCATTTAAGCATAATATGGCTAATAATATGGGTTAGATTGATAATAATAACAGTAATAAGTATAGTAATTGTCGTTCTATCGATAATATAAGCATAATATGGCTAATAATATGAGTTAGATTGATAATACTAAGAGTAGTGAGTATAGTAATTCTCGTTCTATCGATCATATAAGCATAATATGGCTAATAATATGAGTTAGATTGATAATAATAAGAGTAATAACTACAGTAATTGTCGTTCTATCGATCATATAACCATAATAAGGCTAATAATATGAGTTAGAGTGATAATACTAAGAGTAGTGAGTATAGTAATTCTCATTTTATCGATCATATAAGCATAATATGGCTAATAATATGAGGTAGATTGATAATAATAACAGTAATAAGTATAGTAATTGTAGTTCTATCGATCATATCGGCATAATATGGTTAATAATATGAGTTAGATTCATAATAATAAGATTAATAAGTATAGTAATTGTCGTTCTATCGATCATATAAGCATAATATGGCTAATAATATGAGTTAGATTGATAATAATAAGAGTAATATATATAGTAATTGTCGTTCTCTCGATCATATAAGCATAATATGGCTAATAATATGAGGTAGAGTGATAATACTAAGAGTAGTGAGTATAGTAATTCTGATTCTATCGATCATATAAGCATAATATGGCTAATAATATGAGTTAGATTGATAATAATAACAGTAATAAGAATAGTAATTGTCGTTCTATCGATAATATAAGCATAATATGGCTAATAATATGAGTTAGATTGATAATACTAAGAGTAGTGAGTATAGTAATTGTCGTTCTATCGATCATATAAGCATAATATGGCTAATAATATGAGTTAGATTGATAATAATAAGAGTAATAAGTATAGTATTTGTCGTTCTATCGATCATGTAAGCATAATATGGCTAATAATACGTGTTAGATTGATGATAATAAGAGTAATGAGTATAGTAATTGTAGATCTATCGATCATTTAAGCATAATATGGCTAATAATATGAGTTAGATTGATAATAATAACAGTAATAAGTATAGTAATTGTCGTTCTATCGATAATATAATCATAATATGGCTAATAATATGAGTTAGATTGATAATACTAAGAGTAGTGAGTATAGTAATTCTCGTTCTATCGATCATATAAGCATAATATGGCTAATAATATGAGTTAGATTGATAATACTAAGAGTAGTGAGTATAGTATTTGTCGTTCTATCGATCATGTAAGCATAATATGGCTAATAATACGAGTTAGATTGATAATAATAAGAGTAATAAGTATAGTAATTGTCGTTCTATCGATCATTTAAGCATAATATGGCTAATAATATGAGTTAGATTGATAATAATAACAGTAATAAGTATAGTAATTGTCGTTCTATCGATAATATAAGCATAATATGGCTAATAATATGAGTTATATTGATAATACTAATGGGTAGTGAGTATAGTAATTCTCGTTCTATCGATCATATAAGCATAATATGGCTAATAATATGAGTTAGAGTGATAATAATAAGAGTAATGAGTATAGTAATTGTAGTTCTATCGATCATATCGGCATAATATGGTTAATAATATGAGTTAGATTCATAATAATAAGAGTAATAAGTATAGTAATTGTCGTTCTATCGATCATATAAGCATAATATGGCTAATAATATGAGTTAGATTGATAATAATAAGAGTAATAAGTATAGTAATTGTCGTTCTCTCGATCATATAAGCATAATATGGCTAATAATATGAGTTAGATTGATAATAATAACAGTAATAAGTATAGTAATTGTCGTTCTATCGATAATATAAGCATAATATGGCTAATAATATGAGTTATATTGATAATACTAAGAGTAGTGAGTATAGTAATTCTCGTTCTATCGATCATATAAGCATAATATGGCTAATAATATGAGTTAGATTGATAATAATAAGAGTAATAAGTATAGTAATTGTCGTTCTCTCGATCATATAAGCATAATATGGCTAATAATATGAGTTAGATTGATAATACTAAGAGTAGTGAGTATAGTAATTCTCGTTCTATCGATCATATAAGCATAATATGGCTAATAATATGAGTTAGATTGATAATAATAAGAGTAATAACTACAGTAATTGTCGTTCTATCGATCATATAACCATAATAAGGCTAATAATATGAGTTAGAGTGATAATACTAAGAGTAGTGAGTATAGTAATTCTCATTTTATCGATCATATAAGCATAATATGGCTAATAATATGAGTTAGATTGATAATAATAAGAGTAATAAGTATAGTATTTGTCGTTCTATCGATCATGTAAGCATAATATGGCTAATAATACGTGTTAGATTGATGATAATAAGAGTAATGAGTATAGTAATTGTAGATCTATCGATCATTTAAGCATAATATGGCTAATAATATGAGTTAGATTGATAATAATAACAGTAATAAGTATAGTAATTGTCGTTCTATCGATAATATAATCATAATATGGCTAATAATATGAGTTAGATTGATAATACTAAGAGTAGTGAGTATAGTAATTCTCGTTCTATCGATCATATAAGCATAATATGGCTAATAATATGAGTTAGATTGATAATAATAAGAGTAATAAGTATAGTATTTGTCGTTCTATCGATCATATAAGCATAATATGGCTAATAATATGTGTTAGATTGATAATAATAAGAGTAATAAGTATAGTAATTGTCGTTCTATCGATCATTTAAGCATAATATGGGTAATAATATGAGTCAGATTGATAATAATAACAGTAATAAGTATAGTAATTGTCGTTCTATCGATAATATAAGCATAATATGGCTAATAATATGAGTTAGATTGATAATACTAAGAGTAGTGAGTGTAGTAGTTCTCGTTCTATCGATCATACAAGCATAATGTGGCTAATAATATGAGTTAGATTGATAATAATAACAGTAATAAGTATAGTAATTGTCGTTCTATCGATAATATAAGCATAATATGGCTAATAATATGAGTTAAATTGATAATACTAAGAGTAGTGAGTATAGTATTTGTCGTTCTATCGATCATGTAAGCATAATATGGCTAATAATACGAGTTAGATTGATAATAATAAGAGTAATAAGTATAGTAATTGTCGTTCTATCGATCATTTAAGCATAATATGGCTAATAATATGAGTTAGATTGATAATAATAACAGTAATAAGTATAGTAATTGTCGTTCTATCGATAATATAAGCATAATATGGCTAATAATATAAGTTATATTGATAATACTAGGAGTAGTGAGTATAGTAATTCTCGTTCTATCGATCATATAAGCATAATATGGCTAATAATATGAGTTAGAGTGATAATAATAAGAGTAATGAGTATAGTAATTGTAGTTCTATCGATCATATCGGCATAATATGGTTAATAATATGAGTTAGATTCATAATAATAAGAGTAATAAGTATAGTAATTGTCGTTCTCTCGATCATATAAGCATAATATGGCTAATAATATGAGTTAGATTGATAATACTAAGAGTAGTGAGTATAGTAATTCTCGTTCTATCGATCATATAAGCATAATATGGCTAATAATATGAGTTAGATTGATAATAATAAGAGTAATAACTACAGTAATTGTCGTTCTATCGATCATATAACCATAATATGGCTAATAATATGAGTTAGAGTGATAATACTAAGAGTAGTGAGTATAGTAATTCTCATTTTATCGATCATATAAGCATAATATGGCTAATAATATGAGTTAGATTGATAATAATGACAGTAATAAGTATAGTAATTGTCGTTCTATCGATAATATAAGCATAATATGGCTAGTAATATGAGTTAGATTGATAATACTAAGAGTAGTGAGTATAGTAATTGTCGTTCTATCGATCATATAAGCATAATATGGCTAATAATATGAATTACATTGATAATAATAAGAGTAATAAGTATAGTATTTGTCGTTCTATCGATCATGTAAGCATAATATGGCTAATAATACGAGTTAGATTGATAATAATAAGAGTAATAAGTATAGTAATTGTCGTTCTATCGATCATTTAAGCATAATATGGCCAATAATATGAGTTAGATTGATAATAATAACAGTAATAAGTATAGTAATTGTCGTTCTATCGATAATACAAGCATAATATGGCTAATAATATGAGTTAGATTGATAATACTAAGAGTAGTGAGTATAGTAATTCTCGTTCTATCGATCATATAAGCATAATATGGCTAATAATATGAGTTAGATTGATAATAATAAGAGTAATGAGTATAGTAATTGTCGTTCTCTCGATCATATAAGCATAATATGGCTAATAATATGAGTTAGAGTGATAATACTAAGAGTAGTGAGTATAGTAATTCTCATTCTATCGATCATATAAGCATAATATGGCTAATAATATGAGTTAGATTGATAATAATGACAGTAATAAGTATAGTAATTGTCGTTCTATCGATAATATAAGCATAATATGGCTAGTAATATGAGTTAGATTGATAATACTAAGAGTAGTGAGTATAGTAATTGTCGTTCTATCGATCATATAAGCATAATATGGCTAATAATATGAATTACATTGATAATAATAAGAGTAATAAGTATAGTATTTGTCGTTCTATCGATCATGTAAGCATAATATGGCTAATAATACGAGTTAGATTGATAATAATAAGAGTAATAAGTATAGTAATTGTCGTTCTATCGATCATTTAAGCATAATATGGCCAATAATATGAGTTAGATTGATAATAATAACAGTAATAAGTATAGTAATTGTCGTTCTATCGATAATACAAGCATAATATGGCTAATAATATGAGTTAGATTGATAATACTAAGAGTAGTGAGTATAGTAATTCTCGTTCTATCGATCATATAAGCATAATATGGCTAATAATATGAGTTAGATTGATAATAATAAGAGTAATGAGTATAGTAATTGTATTTCTATCGATCATATCGGCATAATATGGTTAATAATATGAGTTAGATTCATAATAATAAGAGAAATAAGTATAGTAATTGTCGTTCTATCGATCATATAAGCATAATATGGCTAATAATATGAGTTAGATTGATAATACTAAGAGTAGTGAGTATAGTAATTCTAGTTCTATCGATCATATAAGCATAATATGGCTAATAATATTAGTTAGTTTGATAATAATAAGAGTAATAACTACAGTAATTGTCGTTCTATCGATCATATAAGCATAATAAGGCTAATAATATGAGTTAGAGTGATAATAATAAGAGTAATGAGTATAGTAATTGTAGTTCTATCGATCATATAAGCATAATATGGCTAATAATATGAGTTAGATTGATAATAATAAGAGTAATGGGTATAGTAATTGTAGTTCTATCGATCATATCTGCATAATATGGTTAATAATATGAGTTAGATTCATAATAATAAGAGTAATAAGTATAGTAATTGTCGTTCTATCGATCATATAAGCAAAATATGGCTAATAATATGTGTTAGATTGATAATAATAAGAGTAATAAGTATAGTAATTGTCGTTCTCTCGATCATATAAGCATAATATGGCTAATAATATGAGTTAGAGTGATAATACTAAGAGTAGTGAGTATAGTAATTCTCATTCTATCGATCATATAAGCATAATATGGCTAATAATATGAGTTAGATTGATAATAATAACAGTAATAAGTATAGTAATTGTCGTTCTATCGATAATATAAGCATAATATGGCTAATAATATGAGTTAGATTGATAATACTAAGAGTAGTGAGTATAGTATTTGTCGTTCTATCGATCATGTAAGCATAATATGGCTAATAATACGAGTTAGATTGATAATAATAAGAATAATAAGTATAGTAATTGTCGTTCTATCGATCATTTAAGCATAATATGGCTAATAATACGAGTTAGATTGATAATAATAAGAGTAATAAGTACAGTAATTGTCGTTCTATCGATCATTTAAGCATAATATGGCTAATAATATGAGTTAGAGTGATAATAATAAGAGTAATGAGTATAGTAATTGTAGTTCTATCGATCATATCGGCATAATATGGTTAATAATATGAGTTAGATTCATAATAATAAGAGTAATAAGTATAGTAATTGTCGTTCTATCGATCATATAAGCATAATATGGCTAATCATATGAGTTAGATTGATAATAATAAGAGTAATAAGTATAGTAATTGTCGTTCTCTCGATCATATAAGCATAATATGGCTAATAATATGAGTTAGAGTGATAATACTAAGAGTAGTGAGTATAGTAATTCTCATTCTATCGATCATATAAGCATAATATGGCTAATAATATGAGTTAGATTGATAATAATAAGAGTAATATGTATAGTAATTGTCGTTCTCTCGATCATATAAGCATAATATGGCTAATAATATGAGTTAGAGTGATAATACTAAGAGTAGTGAGTATAGTAATTCTCGTTCTATCGATCATATAAGCATAATATGGCTAATAATATGAGTTAGATTGATAATAATAAGAGTAATAAGTATAGTATTTGTCGTTCTATCGATCATATAAGCATAATATGGCTAATAATATGTGTTAGATTGATAATAATAAGAGTAATAAGTATAGTAATTGTCGTTCTATCGATCATTTAAGCATAATATGGGTAATAATATGAGTCAGATGGATAATAATAACAGTAATAAGTATAGTAATTGTCGTTCTATCGATAATATAAGCATAATATGGCTAATAATATGAGTTAGATTGATAATATTAACAGTAATAAGTATAGTAATTGTCGTTCTATCGATAATATAAGCATAATATGGCTAATAATATGAGTTAGATTGATAATACTAAGAGTAGTGAGTATAGTAATACTCATTCTATCGATCATATAAGCATAATATGGCTAATAATATGAGTTAGATTTATAATAATAACAGTAATAAGTATAGTAATTGTCGTTCTATCGATAATATAAGCATAATATGGCTCATAATATGAGTTAGATTGATAATACTAAGAGTAGTGAGTATAGCAATTGTCGTTCTATCGATCATATAAACATAATATGGCTAATAATATGAATTAGATTGATAATAATAAGAGTAATAAGTATAGTATTTGTCGTTCTATCGATCATGTAAGCATAATATGGCTAATAATACGAGTTAGATTGATAATAATAAGAGTAATAAGTATAGTAATTGTCGTTCTATCGATCATTTAAGCATAATATGGCCAATAATATGAGTTAGATTGATAATAATAACAGTAATAAGTATAGTAATTGTCGTTCTATCGATAATATAAGCATAATATGGCTAATAATATGAGTTAGATTGATAATACTAAGAGTAGTGAGTATAGTAATTCTCGTTCTATCGATCATTTAAGCATAATATGGCCAATAATATGAGTTAGATTGATAATAATAACAGTAATAAGTATAGTAATTGTCGTTCTATCGATAATATAAGCATAATATGGCTAATAATATGAGTTAGATTGATAATACTAAGAGTAGTGAGTATAGTAATTCTCGTTCTATCGATCATATAAGCATAATATGGCTAATAATATGAGTTAGATTGATAATAATAAGAGTAATGAGTATAGTAATTGTAGTTCGATCGATCATATCGGCATAATATGGTTAATAATATGAGTTAGATTCATAATAATAAGAGTAATAAGTATAGTAATTGTCGTTCTATCGATCATATAAGCATAATATGGCTAATAATATGAGTTAGATTGATAATACTAAGAGTAGTGAGTATAGTAATTCTCGTTCTATCGATCATATAAGCATAATATGGCTAATAATATGAGTTAGATTGATAATAATAAGAGTAATAAGTATAGTATTTGTCGTTCTATCGATCATATAAGCATAATATGGCTAACAATATGTGTTAGATTGATAATAATAAGAGTAATAAGTATAGTAATTGTCGTTCTATCGATCATTTAAGCATAATATGGGTAATAATATGAGTCAGATTGATAATAATAACAGTAATAAGTATAGTAATTGTCGTTCTATCGATAATATAAGCATAATATGGCTAATAATATGAGTTAGATTGATAATACTAAGAGTAGTGAGTGTAGTAGTTCTCGTTCTATCGATCATACAAGCATAATGTGGCTAATAATATGAGTTAGATTGATAATAATAACAGTAATAAGTATAGTAATTGTCGTTCTATCGATAATATAAGCATAATATGGCTAATAATATGAGTTAGATTGATAATACTAAGAGTAGTGAGTATAGTATTTGTCGTTCTATCGATCATGTAAGCATAATATGGCTAATAATACGAGTTAGATTGATAATAATAAGAGTAATAAGTATAGTAATTGGCGTTCTATCGATCATTTAAGCATAATATGGCTAATAATATGAGTTAGATTGATTGTAATAACAGTAATAAGTATAGTAATTGTCGTCCTATCGATAATATAAGCATAATATGGCTAATAATATGAGTTAGATTGATAATACTAAGAGTAGTGAGTATAGTAATTCTCGTTCTATCGATCATATAAGCATAATATGGCTAATAATATGAGTTAGAGTGATAATAATAAGAGTAATGAGCATAGTAATTGTAGTTCTATCGATCATATCGGCATAATATGGTTAATAATATGAGTTAGATTCATAATAATAAGAGTATTAAGTATAGTAATTGTCGTTCTATCGATCATATAAGCATAATATGGCTAATAATATGAGTTAGATTGATAATAATAATAGTAATAAGTATAGTAATTGTCGTTCTCTCGATCATATAAGCATAATATGGCTAATAATATGAGTTAGAGTGATAATACTAAGAGTAGTGAGTATAGTAATTCTCATTCTATCGATCATATAAGCATAATATGGCTAATAATATGAGTTAGATTGATAATAATAACAGTAATAAGTATAGTAATTGTCGTTCTATCGATAATATAAGCATAATATGGCTAATAATATGAATTACATTGATAATGATAAGAGTAATAAGTATAGTATTTGTCGTTCTATCGATCATGTAAGCATAATATGGCTAATAATACGAGTTAGATTGATAATAATAAGAGTAATAAGTATAGTAATTGTCGTTCTATCGATAATATAAGCATAATATGGCTAATAATATGAGTTAGATTGATAATACTAAGAGTAGTGAGTATAGTATTTGTCGTTCTGTCGATCATGTAAGCATAATATGGCTAATAATACGAGTTAGATTGATAATAATAAGAGTAATAAGTATAGTAATTGTCGTTCTATCGATCATTTAAGCATAATATGGCTAATAATATGAGTTAGATTGATAATAATAACAGTAATAAGTATAGTAATTGTCGTTCTATCGATAATATAAGCATAATATGGCTAATAATATGAGTTAGATTGATAATACTAAGAGTAGTGAGTATAGTAATTCTCGTTCTATCGATCATATAAGCATAATATGGCTAATAATATGAGTTAGATTGATAATAATAAGAGTAATGAGTATAGTAATTGTTGTTCTATCGATCATATCGGCATAATATGGTTAATAATATGAGTTAGATTCATAATAATAAGAGTAATAACTACAGTAATTGTCGTTCTATCGATCATATAACCATAATAAGGCTAATAATATGAGTTAGAGTGATAATACTAAGAGTAGTGAGTATAGTAATTCTCATTTTATCGATCATATAAGCATAATATGGCTAATAATATGAGTTAGATTGATAATAATAACAGTAATAAGTATAGTAATTGTCGTTCTATCGATCATATAAGCATAATATGGCTAATAATATGAATTACATTGATAATAATAAGAGTAATAAGTATAGTATTTGTCGTTCTATCGATCATGTAAGCATAATATGGCTAATAATACGAGTTAGATTGATAATAATAAGAGTAATAAGTATAGTAATTGTCGTTCTATCGATCATTTAAGCATAATATGGCCAATAATATGAGTTAGATTGATAATAATAACAGTAATAAGTATAGTAATTGTCGTTCTATCGATAATATAAGCATAATATGGCTAATAATATGAGTTAGATTGATAATACTAAGAGTAGTGAGTATAGTAATTCTCGTTCTATCGATCATATAAGCATAATATGGCTAATAATATGAGTTAGATTGATAATAATAAGAGTAATGAGTATAGTAATTGTAGTTCTATCGATCATATCGGCATAATATGGTTAATAATATGAGTTAGATTCATAATAATAAGAGTAATAAGTATAGTAATTGTCGTTCTATCGATCATATAAGCATAATATGGCTAATAATATGAGTTAGATTGATAATAATAAGAGTAATATGTATAGTAATTGTCGTTCTCTCGATCATATAAGCATAATATGGCTAATAATATGAGTTAGAGTGATAATACTAAGAGTAGTGAGTATAGTAATTCTCATTCTATCGATCATATAAGCATAATATGGCTAATAATATGAGTTAGATTGATAATAATAACAGTAATAAGTATAGTAATTGTCGTTCTATCGATAATATAAGCATAATATGGCTAATAATATGAGTTAGATTGATAATACTAAGAGTAGTGAGTATAGTAATTGTCGTTCTATCGATCATATAAGCATAATATGGCTAATAATATGAGTTAGATTGATAATAATAAGAGTAATAAGTATAGTATTTGTCGTTCTATCGATCATGTAAGCATAATATGGCTAATAATACGTGTTAGATTGATGATAATAAGAGTAATGAGTATAGTAATTGTAGATCTATCGATCATTTAAGCATAATATGGCTAATAATATGAGTTAGATTGATAATAATAACAGTAATAAGTATAGTAATTGTCGTTCTATCGATAATATAATCATAATATGGCTAATAATATGAGTTAGATTGATAATACTAAGAGTAGTGAGTATAGTAATTCTCGTTCTATCGATCATATAAGCATAATATGGCTAATAATATGAGTTAGATTGATAATAATAAGAGTAATAAGTATAGTATTTGTCGTTCTATCGATCATATAAGCATAATATGGCTAATAATATGTGTTAGATTGATAATAATAAGAGTAATAAGTATAGTAATTGTCGTTCTATCGATCATTTAAGCATAATATGGCTAATAATATGAGTTAGATTGATAATAATAACAGTAATAAGTATAGTAATTGTCGTTCTATCGATAATATAAGCATAATATGGCTAATAATATGAGTTAGATTGATAATACTAAGAGTAGTGAGTATAGTAATTCTCATTCTATCGATCATATAAGCATAATATGGCTAATAATATGAGTTAGATTGATAATACTAAGAGTAGTGAGTATAGTATTTGTCGTTCTGTCGATCATGTAAGCATAATATGGCTAATAATACGAGTTAGATTGATAATAATAAGAGTAATAAGTATAGTAATTGTCGTTCTATCGATCATTTAAGCATAATATGGCTAATAATATGAGTTAGATTGATAATAATAACAGTAATAAGTATAGTAATTGTCGTTCTATCGATAATATAAGCATAATATGGCTAATAATATGAGTTAGATTGATAATAGTAAGAGTAATAAGTATAGTAATTCTCATTCTATCGATCATATAAGCATAATATGGCTAATAATATGAGTTAGATTGATAATACTAAGAGTAGTGAGTATAGTAATTGTCGTTCTATCGATCATATAAGCATAATATGGCTAATAATATGAGTTAGATTGATAATACTAAGAGTAGTGAGTATAGTAATTCTCGTTCTATCGATCATATAAGCATAATATGGCTAATAATATGAGTTAGATTGATAATAATAAGAGTAATGAGTATAGTAATTGTAGTTCTATCGATCATATCGGCATAATATGGTTAATAATATGAGTTAGATTCATAATAATAAGAGTAATAACTACAGTAATTGTCGTTCTATCGATCATATAACCATAATAAGGCTAATAATATGAGTTAGAATGATAATACTAAGAGTAGTGAGTATAGTAATTCTCATTTTATCGATCATATAAGCATAATATGGCTAATAATATGAGTTAGATTGATAATAATAACAGTAATAAGTATAGTAATTGTAGTTCTATCGATCATATCGGCATAATATGGTTAATAATATGAGTTAGATTCATAATAATAAGAGTACTAAGTATAGTAATTGTCGTTCTATCGATCATATAAGCATAATATGGCTAATAATATGAGTTAGATTGATAATAATAAGAGTAATATGTATAGTAATTGTCGTTCTCTCGATCATATAAGCATAATATGGCTAATAATATGAGTTAGAGTGATAATACTAAGAGTAGTGAGTATAGTAATTCTCATTCTATCGATCATATAAGCATAATATGGCTAATAATATGAGTTAGATTGATAATAATAACAGTAATAAGTATAGTAATTGTCGTTCTATCGATAATATAAGCATAATATGGCTAATAATATGAGTTAGATTGATAATACTAAGAGTAGTGAGTATAGTAATTGTCGTTCTATCGATCATATAAGCATAATATGGCTAATAATATGAGTTAGATTGATAATAATAAGAGTAATAAGTATAGTATTTGTCGTTCTATCGATCATGTAAGCATAATATGGCTAATAATACGTGTTAGATTGATGATAATAAGAGTAATGAGTATAGTAATTGTCGTTCTATCGATCATTTAAGCATAATATGGCTAATAATATGAGTTAGATTGATAATAATAACAGTAATAAGTATAGTAATTGTCGTTCTATCGATAATATAAGCATAATATGGCTAATAATATGAGTTAGATTGATAATACTAAGAGTAGTGAGTATAGTAATTCTCATTCTATCGATCATATAAGCATAATATGGCTAGTAATATGAGTTAGATTGATAATAATAACAGTAATAAGTGTAGTAATTGTCGTTCTATCGATAATATAAGCATAATATGGCTAATAATATGAGTTAGAGTGATAATACTAAGAGTAGTGAGTATAGTAATTCTCATTCTATCGATCATATAAGCATAATATGGCTAATAATGTGAATTAGATTGATAATAATAAGAGTAATAAGTATAGTATTTGTCGTTCTATCGATCATATAAGCATAATATGGCTAATAATATGAGTTAGAGTGATAATACTAAGAGTAGTGAGTATAGTAATTCTCATTCTATCGATCATATAAGCATAATATGGCTAATAATATGAGTTAGATTGATAATACTAAGAGTAGTGAGTATAGTAATTGTCGTTCTATCGATCATATAAGCATAATATGGCTAATAATATGAATTACATTGATAATAATAAGAGTAATAAGTATAGTATTTGTCGTTCTATCGATCATGTAAGCATAATATGGCTAATAATACGAGTTAGATTGATAATAATAAGAGTAATAAGTATAGTAATTGTCGTTCTATCGATCATTTAAGCATAATATGGCCAATAATATGAGTTAGATTGATAATAATAACAGTAATAAGTATAGTAATTGTCGTTCTATCGATAATATAAGCATAATATGGCTAATAATATGAGTTAGATTGATAATACTAATGAGTAGTGAGTATAGTAATTCTCGTTCTATCGATCATATAAGCATAATATGGCTAATAATATGAGTTAGAGTGATAATAATAAGAGTAATGAGTATAGTAATTGTAGTTCTATCGATCATATCGGCATAATATGGTTAATAATATGAGTTAGATTCATAATAATAAGAGTAATAAGTATAGTAATTGTCGTTCTATCGATCATATAAGCATAATATGGCTAATAATATGAGTTAGATTGATAATAATAAGAGTAATAAGTATAGTAATTGTCGTTCTCTCGATCATATAAGCATAATATGGCTAATAATATGAGTTAGATTGATAATAATAACAGTAATAAGTATAGTAATTGTCGTTCTATCGATAATATAAGCATAATATGGCTAATAATATGAGTTATATTGATAATACTAAGAGTAGTGAGTATAGTAATTCTCGTTCTATCGATCATATAAGCATAATATGGCTAATAATATGAGTTAGATTGATAATAATAAGAGTAATAAGTATAGTAATTGTCGTTCTCTCGATCATATAAGCATAATATGGCTAATAATATGAGTTAGATTGATAATACTAAGAGTAGTGAGTATAGTAATTCTCGTTCTATCGATCATATAAGCATAATATGGCTAATAATATGAGTTAGATTGATAATAATAAGAGTAATAACTACAGTAATTGTCGTTCTATCGATCATATAACCATAATAAGGCTAATAATATGAGTTAGAGTGATAATACTAAGAGTAGTGAGTATAGTAATTCTCATTTTATCGATCATATAAGCATAATATGGCTAATAATATGAGTTAGATTGATAATAATAAGAGTAATAAGTATAGTATTTGTCGTTCTATCGATCATGTAAGCATAATATGGCTAATAATACGTGTTAGATTGATGATAATAAGAGTAATGAGTATAGTAATTGTAGATCTATCGATCATTTAAGCATAATATGGCTAATAATATGAGTTAGATTGATAATAATAACAGTAATAAGTATAGTAATTGTCGTTCTATCGATAATATAATCATAATATGGCTAATAATATGAGTTAGATTGATAATACTAAGAGTAGTGAGTATAGTAATTCTCGTTCTATCGATCATATAAGCATAATATGGCTAATAATATGAGTTAGATTGATAATAATAAGAGTAATAAGTATAGTATTTGTCGTTCTATCGATCATATAAGCATAATATGGCTAATAATATGTGTTAGATTGATAATAATAAGAGTAATAAGTATAGTAATTGTCGTTCTATCGATCATTTAAGCATAATATGGGTAATAATATGAGTCAGATTGATAATAATAACAGTAATAAGTATAGTAATTGTCGTTCTATCGATAATATAAGCATAATATGGCTAATAATATGAGTTAGATTGATAATACTAAGAGTAGTGAGTGTAGTAGTTCTCGTTCTATCGATCATACAAGCATAATGTGGCTAATAATATGAGTTAGATTGATAATAATAACAGTAATAAGTATAGTAATTGTCGTTCTATCGATAATATAAGCATAATATGGCTAATAATATGAGTTAAATTGATAATACTAAGAGTAGTGAGTATAGTATTTGTCGTTCTATCGATCATGTAAGCATAATATGGCTAATAATACGAGTTAGATTGATAATAATAAGAGTAATAAGTATAGTAATTGTCGTTCTATCGATCATTTAAGCATAATATGGCTAATAATATGAGTTAGATTGATAATAATAACAGTAATAAGTATAGTAATTGTCGTTCTATCGATAATATAAGCATAATATGGCTAATAATATGAGTTATATTGATAATACTAGGAGTAGTGAGTATAGTAATTCTCGTTCTATCGATCATATAAGCATAATATGGCTAATAATATGAGTTAGAGTGATAATAATAAGAGTAATGAGTATAGTAATTGTAGTTCTATCGATCATATCGGCATAATATGGTTAATAATATGAGTTAGATTCATAATAATAAGAGTAATAAGTATAGTAATTGTCGTTCTCTCGATCATATAAGCATAATATGGCTAATAATATGAGTTAGATTGATAATACTAAGAGTAGTGAGTATAGTAATTCTCGTTCTATCGATCATATAAGCATAATATGGCTAATAATATGAGTTAGATTGATAATAATAAGAGTAATAACTACAGTAATTGTCGTTCTATCGATCATATAACCATAATATGGCTAATAATATGAGTTAGAGTGATAATACTAAGAGTAGTGAGTATAGTAATTCTCATTTTATCGATCATATAAGCATAATATGGCTAATAATATGAGTTAGATTGATAATAATGACAGTAATAAGTATAGTAATTGTCGTTCTATCGATAATATAAGCATAATATGGCTAGTAATATGAGTTAGATTGATAATACTAAGAGTAGTGAGTATAGTAATTGTCGTTCTATCGATCATATAAGCATAATATGGCTAATAATATGAATTACATTGATAATAATAAGAGTAATAAGTATAGTATTTGTCGTTCTATCGATCATGTAAGCATAATATGGCTAATAATACGAGTTAGATTGATAATAATAAGAGTAATAAGTATAGTAATTGTCGTTCTATCGATCATTTAAGCATAATATGGCCAATAATATGAGTTAGATTGATAATAATAACAGTAATAAGTATAGTAATTGTCGTTCTATCGATAATACAAGCATAATATGGCTAATAATATGAGTTAGATTGATAATACTAAGAGTAGTGAGTATAGTAATTCTCGTTCTATCGATCATATAAGCATAATATGGCTAATAATATGAGTTAGATTGATAATAATAAGAGTAATGAGTATAGTAATTGTCGTTCTCTCGATCATATAAGCATAATATGGCTAATAATATGAGTTAGAGTGATAATACTAAGAGTAGTGAGTATAGTAATTCTCATTCTATCGATCATATAAGCATAATATGGCTAATAATATGAGTTAGATTGATAATAATGACAGTAATAAGTATAGTAATTGTCGTTCTATCGATAATATAAGCATAATATGGCTAGTAATATGAGTTAGATTGATAATACTAAGAGTAGTGAGTATAGTAATTGTCGTTCTATCGATCATATAAGCATAATATGGCTAATAATATGAATTACATTGATAATAATAAGAGTAATAAGTATAGTATTTGTCGTTCTATCGATCATGTAAGCATAATATGGCTAATAATACGAGTTAGATTGATAATAATAAGAGTAATAAGTATAGTAATTGTCGTTCTATCGATCATTTAAGCATAATATGGCCAATAATATGAGTTAGATTGATAATAATAACAGTAATAAGTATAGTAATTGTCGTTCTATCGATAATACAAGCATAATATGGCTAATAATATGAGTTAGATTGATAATACTAAGAGTAGTGAGTATAGTAATTCTCGTTCTATCGATCATATAAGCATAATATGGCTAATAATATGAGTTAGATTGATAATAATAAGAGTAATGAGTATAGTAATTGTATTTCTATCGATCATATCGGCATAATATGGTTAATAATATGAGTTAGATTCATAATAATAAGAGAAATAAGTATAGTAATTGTCGTTCTATCGATCATATAAGCATAATATGGCTAATAATATGAGTTAGATTGATAATACTAAGAGTAGTGAGTATAGTAATTCTAGTTCTATCGATCATATAAGCATAATATGGCTAATAATATTAGTTAGTTTGATAATAATAAGAGTAATAACTACAGTAATTGTCGTTCTATCGATCATATAAGCATAATAAGGCTAATAATATGAGTTAGAGTGATAATAATAAGAGTAATGAGTATAGTAATTGTAGTTCTATCGATCATATAAGCATAATATGGCTAATAATATGAGTTAGATTGATAATAATAAGAGTAATGGGTATAGTAATTGTAGTTCTATCGATCATATCTGCATAATATGGTTAATAATATGAGTTAGATTCATAATAATAAGAGTAATAAGTATAGTAATTGTCGTTCTATCGATCATATAAGCAAAATATGGCTAATAATATGTGTTAGATTGATAATAATAAGAGTAATAAGTATAGTAATTGTCGTTCTCTCGATCATATAAGCATAATATGGCTAATAATATGAGTTAGAGTGATAATACTAAGAGTAGTGAGTATAGTAATTCTCATTCTATCGATCATATAAGCATAATATGGCTAATAATATGAGTTAGATTGATAATAATAACAGTAATAAGTATAGTAATTGTCGTTCTATCGATAATATAAGCATAATATGGCTAATAATATGAGTTAGATTGATAATACTAAGAGTAGTGAGTATAGTATTTGTCGTTCTATCGATCATGTAAGCATAATATGGCTAATAATACGAGTTAGATTGATAATAATAAGAATAATAAGTATAGTAATTGTCGTTCTATCGATCATTTAAGCATAATATGGCTAATAATACGAGTTAGATTGATAATAATAAGAGTAATAAGTACAGTAATTGTCGTTCTATCGATCATTTAAGCATAATATGGCTAATAATATGAGTTAGAGTGATAATAATAAGAGTAATGAGTATAGTAATTGTAGTTCTATCGATCATATCGGCATAATATGGTTAATAATATGAGTTAGATTCATAATAATAAGAGTAATAAGTATAGTAATTGTCGTTCTATCGATCATATAAGCATAATATGGCTAATCATATGAGTTAGATTGATAATAATAAGAGTAATAAGTATAGTAATTGTCGTTCTCTCGATCATATAAGCATAATATGGCTAATAATATGAGTTAGAGTGATAATACTAAGAGTAGTGAGTATAGTAATTCTCATTCTATCGATCATATAAGCATAATATGGCTAATAATATGAGTTAGATTGATAATAATAAGAGTAATATGTATAGTAATTGTCGTTCTCTCGATCATATAAGCATAATATGGCTAATAATATGAGTTAGAGTGATAATACTAAGAGTAGTGAGTATAGTAATTCTCGTTCTATCGATCATATAAGCATAATATGGCTAATAATATGAGTTAGATTGATAATAATAAGAGTAATAAGTATAGTATTTGTCGTTCTATCGATCATATAAGCATAATATGGCTAATAATATGTGTTAGATTGATAATAATAAGAGTAATAAGTATAGTAATTGTCGTTCTATCGATCATTTAAGCATAATATGGGTAATAATATGAGTCAGATGGATAATAATAACAGTAATAAGTATAGTAATTGTCGTTCTATCGATAATATAAGCATAATATGGCTAATAATATGAGTTAGATTGATAATATTAACAGTAATAAGTATAGTAATTGTCGTTCTATCGATAATATAAGCATAATATGGCTAATAATATGAGTTAGATTGATAATACTAAGAGTAGTGAGTATAGTAATACTCATTCTATCGATCATATAAGCATAATATGGCTAATAATATGAGTTAGATTTATAATAATAACAGTAATAAGTATAGTAATTGTCGTTCTATCGATAATATAAGCATAATATGGCTCATAATATGAGTTAGATTGATAATACTAAGAGTAGTGAGTATAGCAATTGTCGTTCTATCGATCATATAAACATAATATGGCTAATAATATGAATTAGATTGATAATAATAAGAGTAATAAGTATAGTATTTGTCGTTCTATCGATCATGTAAGCATAATATGGCTAATAATACGAGTTAGATTGATAATAATAAGAGTAATAAGTATAGTAATTGTCGTTCTATCGATCATTTAAGCATAATATGGCCAATAATATGAGTTAGATTGATAATAATAACAGTAATAAGTATAGTAATTGTCGTTCTATCGATAATATAAGCATAATATGGCTAATAATATGAGTTAGATTGATAATACTAAGAGTAGTGAGTATAGTAATTCTCGTTCTATCGATCATTTAAGCATAATATGGCCAATAATATGAGTTAGATTGATAATAATAACAGTAATAAGTATAGTAATTGTCGTTCTATCGATAATATAAGCATAATATGGCTAATAATATGAGTTAGATTGATAATACTAAGAGTAGTGAGTATAGTAATTCTCGTTCTATCGATCATATAAGCATAATATGGCTAATAATATGAGTTAGATTGATAATAATAAGAGTAATGAGTATAGTAATTGTAGTTCGATCGATCATATCGGCATAATATGGTTAATAATATGAGTTAGATTCATAATAATAAGAGTAATAAGTATAGTAATTGTCGTTCTATCGATCATATAAGCATAATATGGCTAATAATATGAGTTAGATTGATAATACTAAGAGTAGTGAGTATAGTAATTCTCGTTCTATCGATCATATAAGCATAATATGGCTAATAATATGAGTTAGATTGATAATAATAAGAGTAATAAGTATAGTATTTGTCGTTCTATCGATCATATAAGCATAATATGGCTAACAATATGTGTTAGATTGATAATAATAAGAGTAATAAGTATAGTAATTGTCGTTCTATCGATCATTTAAGCATAATATGGGTAATAATATGAGTCAGATTGATAATAATAACAGTAATAAGTATAGTAATTGTCGTTCTATCGATAATATAAGCATAATATGGCTAATAATATGAGTTAGATTGATAATACTAAGAGTAGTGAGTGTAGTAGTTCTCGTTCTATCGATCATACAAGCATAATGTGGCTAATAATATGAGTTAGATTGATAATAATAACAGTAATAAGTATAGTAATTGTCGTTCTATCGATAATATAAGCATAATATGGCTAATAATATGAGTTAGATTGATAATACTAAGAGTAGTGAGTATAGTATTTGTCGTTCTATCGATCATGTAAGCATAATATGGCTAATAATACGAGTTAGATTGATAATAATAAGAGTAATAAGTATAGTAATTGGCGTTCTATCGATCATTTAAGCATAATATGGCTAATAATATGAGTTAGATTGATTGTAATAACAGTAATAAGTATAGTAATTGTCGTCCTATCGATAATATAAGCATAATATGGCTAATAATATGAGTTAGATTGATAATACTAAGAGTAGTGAGTATAGTAATTCTCGTTCTATCGATCATATAAGCATAATATGGCTAATAATATGAGTTAGAGTGATAATAATAAGAGTAATGAGCATAGTAATTGTAGTTCTATCGATCATATCGGCATAATATGGTTAATAATATGAGTTAGATTCATAATAATAAGAGTATTAAGTATAGTAATTGTCGTTCTATCGATCATATAAGCATAATATGGCTAATAATATGAGTTAGATTGATAATAATAATAGTAATAAGTATAGTAATTGTCGTTCTCTCGATCATATAAGCATAATATGGCTAATAATATGAGTTAGAGTGATAATACTAAGAGTAGTGAGTATAGTAATTCTCATTCTATCGATCATATAAGCATAATATGGCTAATAATATGAGTTAGATTGATAATAATAACAGTAATAAGTATAGTAATTGTCGTTCTATCGATAATATAAGCATAATATGGCTAATAATATGAATTACATTGATAATGATAAGAGTAATAAGTATAGTATTTGTCGTTCTATCGATCATGTAAGCATAATATGGCTAATAATACGAGTTAGATTGATAATAATAAGAGTAATAAGTATAGTAATTGTCGTTCTATCGATAATATAAGCATAATATGGCTAATAATATGAGTTAGATTGATAATACTAAGAGTAGTGAGTATAGTATTTGTCGTTCTGTCGATCATGTAAGCATAATATGGCTAATAATACGAGTTAGATTGATAATAATAAGAGTAATAAGTATAGTAATTGTCGTTCTATCGATCATTTAAGCATAATATGGCTAATAATATGAGTTAGATTGATAATAATAACAGTAATAAGTATAGTAATTGTCGTTCTATCGATAATATAAGCATAATATGGCTAATAATATGAGTTAGATTGATAATACTAAGAGTAGTGAGTATAGTAATTCTCGTTCTATCGATCATATAAGCATAATATGGCTAATAATATGAGTTAGATTGATAATAATAAGAGTAATGAGTATAGTAATTGTTGTTCTATCGATCATATCGGCATAATATGGTTAATAATATGAGTTAGATTCATAATAATAAGAGTAATAACTACAGTAATTGTCGTTCTATCGATCATATAACCATAATAAGGCTAATAATATGAGTTAGAGTGATAATACTAAGAGTAGTGAGTATAGTAATTCTCATTTTATCGATCATATAAGCATAATATGGCTAATAATATGAGTTAGATTGATAATAATAACAGTAATAAGTATAGTAATTGTCGTTCTATCGATCATATAAGCATAATATGGCTAATAATATGAATTACATTGATAATAATAAGAGTAATAAGTATAGTATTTGTCGTTCTATCGATCATGTAAGCATAATATGGCTAATAATACGAGTTAGATTGATAATAATAAGAGTAATAAGTATAGTAATTGTCGTTCTATCGATCATTTAAGCATAATATGGCCAATAATATGAGTTAGATTGATAATAATAACAGTAATAAGTATAGTAATTGTCGTTCTATCGATAATATAAGCATAATATGGCTAATAATATGAGTTAGATTGATAATACTAAGAGTAGTGAGTATAGTAATTCTCGTTCTATCGATCATATAAGCATAATATGGCTAATAATATGAGTTAGATTGATAATAATAAGAGTAATGAGTATAGTAATTGTAGTTCTATCGATCATATCGGCATAATATGGTTAATAATATGAGTTAGATTCATAATAATAAGAGTAATAAGTATAGTAATTGTCGTTCTATCGATCATATAAGCATAATATGGCTAATAATATGAGTTAGATTGATAATAATAAGAGTAATATGTATAGTAATTGTCGTTCTCTCGATCATATAAGCATAATATGGCTAATAATATGAGTTAGAGTGATAATACTAAGAGTAGTGAGTATAGTAATTCTCATTCTATCGATCATATAAGCATAATATGGCTAATAATATGAGTTAGATTGATAATAATAACAGTAATAAGTATAGTAATTGTCGTTCTATCGATAATATAAGCATAATATGGCTAATAATATGAGTTAGATTGATAATACTAAGAGTAGTGAGTATAGTAATTGTCGTTCTATCGATCATTATAAGCATAATATGGCTAATAATATGAGTTAGATTGATAATAATAAGAGTAATAAGTATAGTATTTGTCGTTCTATCGATCATGTAAGCATAATATGGCTAATAATACGTGTTAGATTGATGATAATAAGAGTAATGAGTATAGTAATTGTAGATCTATCGATCATTTAAGCATAATATGGCTAATAATATGAGTTAGATTGATAATAATAACAGTAATAAGTATAGTAATTGTCGTTCTATCGATAATATAAGCATAATATGGCTAATAATATGAGTTAGATTGATAATACTAAGAGTAGTGAGTATAGTAATTCTCGTTCTATCGATCATTTAAGCATAATATGGCCAATAATATGAGTTAGATTGATAATAATAACAGTAATAAGTATAGTAATTGTCGTTCTATCGATAATATAAGCATAATATGGCTAATAATATGAGTTAGATTGATAATACTAAGAGTAGTGAGTATAGTAATTCTCGTTCTATCGATCATATAAGCATAATATGGCTAATAATATGAGTTAGATTGATAATAATAAGAGTAATGAGTATAGTAATTGTAGTTCGATCGATCATATCGGCATAATATGGTTAATAATATGAGTTAGATTCATAATAATAAGAGTAATAAGTATAGTAATTGTCGTTCTATCGATCATATAAGCATAATATGGCTAATAATATGAGTTAGATTGATAATACTAAGAGTAGTGAGTATAGTAATTCTCGTTCTATCGATCATATAAGCATAATATGGCTAATAATATGAGTTAGATTGATAATAATAAGAGTAATAAGTATAGTATTTGTCGTTCTATCGATCATATAAGCATAATATGGCTAACAATATGTGTTAGATTGATAATAATAAGAGTAATAAGTATAGTAATTGTCGTTCTATCGATCATTTAAGCATAATATGGGTAATAATATGAGTCAGATTGATAATAATAACAGTAATAAGTATAGTAATTGTCGTTCTATCGATAATATAAGCATAATATGGCTAATAATATGAGTTAGATTGATAATACTAAGAGTAGTGAGTGTAGTAGTTCTCGTTCTATCGATCATACAAGCATAATGTGGCTAATAATATGAGTTAGATTGATAATAATAACAGTAATAAGTATAGTAATTGTCGTTCTATCGATAATATAAGCATAATATGGCTAATAATATGAGTTAGATTGATAATACTAAGAGTAGTGAGTATAGTATTTGTCGTTCTATCGATCATGTAAGCATAATATGGCTAATAATACGAGTTAGATTGATAATAATAAGAGTAATAAGTATAGTAATTGGCGTTCTATCGATCATTTAAGCATAATATGGCTAATAATATGAGTTAGATTGATTGTAATAACAGTAATAAGTATAGTAATTGTCGTCCTATCGATAATATAAGCATAATATGGCTAATAATATGAGTTAGATTGATAATACTAAGAGTAGTGAGTATAGTAATTCTCGTTCTATCGATCATATAAGCATAATATGGCTAATAATATGAGTTAGAGTGATAATAATAAGAGTAATGAGCATAGTAATTGTAGTTCTATCGATCATATCGGCATAATATGGTTAATAATATGAGTTAGATTCATAATAATAAGAGTATTAAGTATAGTAATTGTCGTTCTATCGATCATATAAGCATAATATGGCTAATAATATGAGTTAGATTGATAATAATAATAGTAATAAGTATAGTAATTGTCGTTCTCTCGATCATATAAGCATAATATGGCTAATAATATGAGTTAGAGTGATAATACTAAGAGTAGTGAGTATAGTAATTCTCATTCTATCGATCATATAAGCATAATATGGCTAATAATATGAGTTAGATTGATAATAATAACAGTAATAAGTATAGTAATTGTCGTTCTATCGATAATATAAGCATAATATGGCTAATAATATGAATTACATTGATAATGATAAGAGTAATAAGTATAGTATTTGTCGTTCTATCGATCATGTAAGCATAATATGGCTAATAATACGAGTTAGATTGATAATAATAAGAGTAATAAGTATAGTAATTGTCGTTCTATCGATAATATAAGCATAATATGGCTAATAATATGAGTTAGATTGATAATACTAAGAGTAGTGAGTATAGTATTTGTCGTTCTGTCGATCATGTAAGCATAATATGGCTAATAATACGAGTTAGATTGATAATAATAAGAGTAATAAGTATAGTAATTGTCGTTCTATCGATCATTTAAGCATAATATGGCTAATAATATGAGTTAGATTGATAATAATAACAGTAATAAGTATAGTAATTGTCGTTCTATCGATAATATAAGCATAATATGGCTAATAATATGAGTTAGATTGATAATACTAAGAGTAGTGAGTATAGTAATTCTCGTTCTATCGATCATATAAGCATAATATGGCTAATAATATGAGTTAGATTGATAATAATAAGAGTAATGAGTATAGTAATTGTTGTTCTATCGATCATATCGGCATAATATGGTTAATAATATGAGTTAGATTCATAATAATAAGAGTAATAACTACAGTAATTGTCGTTCTATCGATCATATAACCATAATAAGGCTAATAATATGAGTTAGAGTGATAATACTAAGAGTAGTGAGTATAGTAATTCTCATTTTATCGATCATATAAGCATAATATGGCTAATAATATGAGTTAGATTGATAATAATAACAGTAATAAGTATAGTAATTGTCGTTCTATCGATCATATAAGCATAATATGGCTAATAATATGAATTACATTGATAATAATAAGAGTAATAAGTATAGTATTTGTCGTTCTATCGATCATGTAAGCATAATATGGCTAATAATACGAGTTAGATTGACATTAATAAGAGTAATAAGTATAGTAATTGTCGTTCTATCGATCATTTAAGCATAATATGGCCAATAATATGAGTTAGATTGATAATAATAACAGTAATAAGTATAGTAATTGTCGTTCTATCGATAATATAAGCATAATATGGCTAATAATATGAGTTAGATTGATAATACTAAGAGTAGTGAGTATAGTAATTCTCGTTCTATCGATCATATAAGCATAATATGGCTAATAATATGAGTTAGATTGATAATAATAAGAGTAATGAGTATAGTAATTGTAGTTCTATCGATCATATCGGCATAATATGGTTAATAATATGAGTTAGATTCATAATAATAAGAGTAATAAGTATAGTAATTGTCGTTCTATCGATCATATAAGCATAATATGGCTAATAATATGAGTTAGATTGATAATAATAAGAGTAATATGTATAGTAATTGTCGTTCTCTCGATCATATAAGCATAATATGGCTAATAATATGAGTTAGAGTGATAATACTAAGAGTAGTGAGTATAGTAATTCTCATTCTATCGATCATATAAGCATAATATGGCTAATAATATGAGTTAGATTGATAATAATAACAGTAATAAGTATAGTAATTGTCGTTCTATCGATAATATAAGCATAATATGGCTAATAATATGAGTTAGATTGATAATACTAAGAGTAGTGAGTATAGTAATTGTCGTTCTATCGATCATATAAGCATAATATGGCTAATAATATGAGTTAGATTGATAATAATAAGAGTAATAAGTATAGTATTTGTCGTTCTATCGATCATGTAAGCATAATATGGCTAATAATACGTGTTAGATTGATGATAATAAGAGTAATGAGTATAGTAATTGTAGATCTATCGATCATTTAAGCATAATATGGCTAATAATATGAGTTAGATTGATAATAATAACAGTAATAAGTATAGTAATTGTCGTTCTATCGATAATATAATCATAATATGGCTAATAATATGAGTTAGATTGATAATACTAAGAGTAGTGAGTATAGTAATTCTCGTTCTATCGATCATATAAGCATAATATGGCTAATAATATGAGTTAGATTGATAATAATAAGAGTAATAAGTATAGTATTTGTCGTTCTATCGATCATATAAGCATAATATGGCTAATAATATGTGTTAGATTGATAATAATAAGAGTAATAAGTATAGTAATTGTCGTTCTATCGATCATTTAAGCATAATATGGCTAATAATATGAGTTAGATTGATAATAATAACAGTAATAAGTATAGTAATTGTCGTTCTATCGATAATATAAGCATAATATGGCTAATAATATGAGTTAGATTGATAATACTAAGAGTAGTGAGTATAGTAATTCTCATTCTATCGATCATATAAGCATAATATGGCTAATAATATGAGTTAGATTGATAATACTAAGAGTAGTGAGTATAGTATTTGTCGTTCTGTCGATCATGTAAGCATAATATGGCTAATAATACGAGTTAGATTGATAATAATAAGAGTAATAAGTATAGTAATTGTCGTTCTATCGATCATTTAAGCATAATATGGCTAATAATATGAGTTAGATTGATAATAATAACAGTAATAAGTATAGTAATTGTCGTTCTATCGATAATATAAGCATAATATGGCTAATAATATGAGTTAGATTGATAATAGTAAGAGTAATAAGTATAGTAATTCTCATTCTATCGATCATATAAGCATAATATGGCTAATAATATGAGTTAGATTGATAATACTAAGAGTAGTGAGTATAGTAATTGTCGTTCTATCGATCATATAAGCATAATATGGCTAATAATATGAGTT